>NW_018251178.1:4858-10098 GCF_001263595.1 Phalaenopsis equestris | reverse complement strand
TTGCATGCTAAACAATAATGTCACCCTGCATGAAAACCAAAACTGTTAGGATAGCCACAAAACGAAAACCAAAACCCAAAGTAAAACCAACCAAGATAAAATTCACCGCCACAACATTCAAAATATAAAACAACTAAAAATTTAATCACAGACACCATCAAAACAATAGTTGCAACTAAATTAAGACATCTCTAACGGATGATTGAGAATCCCTCAGAGGAGGTAACCTACGGTTGCTAACGAGGCTTCCGACGGTCTAAATGAAATTATGAAGCTCATTCATTAAGTTGAGTTTAGTAAATTCATTTGGACTAAGTGAATTCAATAGAAAATAGTGGTGTTGAAACGAGGGAACCGTAGGATCATAACCAGTGTCGCTCTAATCAACTTTAACATCCCCCATAAAATTTAAAGGGCTACAACCATAGGGCCACCTTATTTGACATCATAACTTTACACCCTAGAAAACTTAAACTCATCATGGCAAGGAGCTTGGTGCTAGCATGGTAGGCAGCACGGCCATCTTCAACAGCAAAACCTGTCTTCCACAGCTAAACCAATTTCCTTCCTTAGAATTAAACAACCAAGCCATAGGATTTTGAGGTTATATGCTTATGCAACATAAATCCTCACCTTACTTTAGGCCTTTGTACAGCTCTGCTGTACAATATAAGCCCTAAATCGTTTTAGGATTCTGAGGCTATTGTTTGTCATGACCTAAATCCTCACATCATTCAGGCCATTTTTGTGATTGTTTCACACGAATGTAAGCCCTAATAAATAAAATTGGCAGGATGAAACACTCAAATAAATTTCTCCTCAAAATTGAAGCCAAACAATAGGATAGATTAGGAAGCCACCGAGGTTCTCCTCCAGATTCATAACGTCCCCTAGTTCTCCCTTCTTTAGATTCTACAAGAAATGTTCCTAATTTGAACCAATCACTTTTCACACCTCTCTATCTGATCTTGTTGAAATGTACTATCCTTTGACCTCTTTGAAGATAATATTTCCTGATTTTTATCGAGAGTTTTCTTAGGTGACTTTGGTCATTTCAGATGTAATTAACTATAGGGGCTTGCATTTCTAGGAAAATTATTCAAATCTAACTTAATATAAACCCTATTTAATTGTTCATATTGAATAAGGGAAATTGTCGGCAAATAAAATGGTTTCACAGACCAAACGGATGTCATATATTTCTCAATTTATTTAATCGAGCTTCATCCTCAATTCTTGTGTTTATCCTTTGGGATAGATACAGGTTTTGAGGTATAGAGCTCTTTCACTTAAACTATGAAAAATATGGGGTCATTTTGATTTCGTATTTTTCTAAACTATATATACATATGTAAATTAAATGTTCTTCTGAAGCGGGCAAGGGGGTTTCGATTTCGGTGACCGACAGCTTCTTACGGGCAACTCCTTAACAAAAAATAGTACCGATAGCAGGGTAACCCAAACCAGTAGCTGTAACACTACTAGTTATACTCCGAGCATGATGAACTATAAGAGCAGCAACATCTACTGCTTTCATTTGGTAAATGCAGAAATTTAGCACAGTTCTATCCTTTATTACTTCACTTAGATGATTTGTTGGCAGTAATTTAGCAGAGATGAATTGGGGTCATAGCTTTGACTGAATAGTCATCATGGAAGCAGAGAAGTTAACTTTCTTATTATTTTTAATCTTCCAATCTCCTCTTCCATCAGTTAGAAAAACAATCACTTCATCAAGTGATGAATCAGTCATCACAAACGCAACATATTAACAATGGAATACATTTCTCAATCCATAAAAAGCATTGATGTTTTTGCTAGAAAACATCAACTTGCTTACCTCTCACAGGGATGTGATCCTCAGTAGTAAATTGCAAGTTGGAATTGAACTCTTGAATCATAGGTACAATTGCTATTATAGTGAAGTAGCAAAACCTTTCTCAATTTCTAGCGACGATCAACCTCTCGATCTTGCCACCCGGATCAGCAAATGCCTGTTCCTAGATCAATTTTCTTGTTTCCATTTGAGTAATCTAACAATGTTGGGCTTTAAAGTTAGAAAATTTCCTCGAGTCAAAATCTCATGTCAGCTTCTTTCTCTTTACTTGTGGAGCCATTGGAATTTCTTTGAAAATTCAAATATAATCCAAAGAAATCACAAAATCAAAAGTCTAACTCCGCAAGTAATATTATTTGGTAAGGAACTTTTCACCATTGGTTTTCTTAAAGATTTTCCATCAAAAGTCTCAAATTATGGATCTTCCATAATGTATGAAAAGTCCTTGGTGAATATCAAGAATTTCTAAGTTAAAGTGAAACTCTTACCAAGAGAAGATGAAAACTAGGATCTTTGGCCTTCGAAATTTTCTCTAACGTACACAATGTGAAGCCCTAGGTCATGGTTTAGAGGTAGAAGACGACCGAAGCAGTAAAAATGGAGTTTTACTGTGCAATTTCACAGTTTTTAAGTGAACTGGGCATTTTCGGGAATTTGGCGCTTCAGGCACCAATCTGGCGCATCAAGCCCCAACTCTCTATCAACTAGCACATCAGGCGTCAATTTGGCGCATCAGGCGCCAATTCCTTAAATTTTCAAAATTTCATTTTCTATGGAAATCTATTGCGTACCGCTTTACATCAACCTATAATTAACTAAAATAAACATTTATAATAATAATTAAATAATTTCTAAAACTTAACTTTCACAAACAATACAAAACTCACTTTTATATATAAAATTCGCGCTATTATAGACTAACAATTTTCAAGCCAACAAGCTCTAATTCAATGTCCAAAGCAAACCAAACAGCCTAACGCTGAAATCTAAACATCGAAATACTAAAAAAAAACATAAATAGAGCTCAAATATTAAAGTAAATTCAATCCAACACAACATAATAACATAAGCAAACAGTACTAAACATAACATTCTGTGCATAAATTATGTTCAAACATCTTCTTCGCTCTCGTCCTTCTGGATATTTCCCATGGACTGGTAGTGCACGTACAAGTTATAGAAAGGTCGATAAGGAAATTTATCATTTGAATCTTCCTCAGTCCAAGCATGTTTCTTGAACATACATACCAAATCATCTTCAATACGACCACTATGTTCAAAATTTTCATTCAGTCTCTAGTCGAGATGGTCCAACATTTCAGAAACATTCTCAATTACATGCATATGGTTTTGTACCTCTTTTTCTATCTTATTATTATTTTTTAAAAGTACGTTCAAACTGAAGTAAGGCCAAATAAATGATGAATTCGATCCATCAGTACATTCATATCATTCTCAACTCTCATTCCAATGTAGTTGCAATAAACTTCTAGGTCCATAGGCTTCCAAGGAAGAAGTACTTTTTCCCAACTTTCATAAGGCACTTGTGATGGACTGCACAGTAATAAAATAGTAGATGGATGTCACAGTCCATTAGTAGATCCATTTACGATCAAACCCAAAACTGATTTTACAATTATTGCACCAATATCAATAGGTTTTCCAGTTTAAATACAATAATTCAGAATGACACTCTATTTAGTTACCTTACTGATTTTCATAGTGGGGAGTAATCTCGATGCAATAAGTAAATGTCATACCTTAGATGTAGGATTTAATAATAATGAAGAAAAACTTACATTTCCATCATCTTTGGCAACCCAATTCTCATCTTCATCCGTAGGGTATAGATAGCGTTCATTCATCTTATCTCTTGCGGGGTAAAATTTGCGTAGTGGCAAATAGGAACACTTTCAATCATAAACACCTCATTTATTCTTGAAGGAGTGAATTGCACAATCCTGCCTCGCATATGGACAATTCCTTGAATGAATCCATATAGATTTCAATAAAACTCTTTCACATAGGGACAACTACGGCGGTAGTAGTGTAGCAAAGCACTTTCCAGCTTCCCTGCGCAATAATCTCTTCCACTCGAGTATTTGGTGTGTTGAATCCTCGATTCAGAAATCCCCTTTCCTTGATTACCTCTTCTTCACAAGAACTCGATCATGTAACTTCTGCACATCAAAACTGACAAACTTTCTCTGGTTGAAATTTCAAAATCTCGTGAAATTTTTAGAGTGGGAAGCCATAGGAATTGAAAACTAAGCAATCTCCTCTGGTTTTACCCCTAAAATGGACTTTGGAACAAGTTTTTGGGAGTTATAAGGAGAAGAACCTGCCAAAAACTGCCTTTTAAAACATTTTAAGTCATTTTCTTCGTCACGGCACTTCAGGCGCCAGCTCTCTGGAATGTGGCACTTCAGGCGCTAGTTCCAAAAAATTCATTATTTCGATTTCGATCCAAAAAATTCTCAATTCTTCCATGAAATTAAGTAAATGAAGATATTTTTAAATATTTTCTTAATGTTAAACTTCTCAATTACATGGAATTTATAAATATATGTTAAAAACTAAACAAAAATATAAGCAAAATAAACAATAATAAATATGGGTTGCCTCCCACAAAGCGCTTGGTTTAATGTCGTCAGCCCGACATTCCCAGTCTTTATTCTGGGTGACCCAACATTATAGTATCTTTAAAAATTGGTCTATAAACATCAAAATATGGTTGTAATTTATGCCCTCTAACTTTAAATATCCTTCCAGTCTTGAGATCTTCAATATTAACAGATCCATAAGGACAGACTTTTACAATTCTTAATGGCGCTTTCCACATAGACTTCAATTTTCCAAATTCTAGGAAATAATTTCAATCTTTTATTCTATAAGAAAACTTCCTGTCTAGGCTCAAATTATTTTTTTATTATCTTTCGATCATGTCATTCTTTCATTCTTTCTTTATAAATCCTAGCATTATTGTAAGATTCATTCCTAATTTCTTCAAGCTCATTCAATTGCAAAAAGCTTTTCTCACCTGCATCTTTCAAATTGAAATTGAATTCCTTAATAGCCCAATAAGCATTATGCTCCAACTTTACTAATAAGTGACAATTCTTCCCAAAAATTAATCTATATTGGGACATTCCTATAGGTGTCTTATAAGTCGTCCTGTATGCCCATAATGCAGTATCTAATCTAACAGACCAATCCATTTTATTAGGATTCACACTTTTTTCCAAAAGTCTTTTAATTTCATGATTAGATACTTCTGCCAAACTACTAGTCTAGGGATAATAAGCAGTTGTAATTTTATGCATTATAATATATTTTTCCACTAATCTTGCAATTGTTGCATTCCTAAAATGAGATCCTCCATCGGTAATGATTGCTCTCGGCA
>NW_018251178.1:0-4844 GCF_001263595.1 Phalaenopsis equestris | reverse complement strand
CATTCCATATCTTGTAAAAATATTTTTAATTAAAAATTTTGAAACACTCCGAGCATCACATCAATGTAAAGCAATTACTTCAATCTAATTTAAAACATAATCCACTTCAATTAATATATACACATTTCCAAATGAAGGCTTAAATGGTCCCACAAAATCCAATCCCCATTCATCAAAAATTTCAATTTCTAAATTAAAATTTAGTGTCATTTCATTTCTTTTGGAAATATTACCTACTCTTTAACACCGATCACATATTTATATATATATATATTTACATCACTAAATAGAGTAGGTAAATAAAATCTCAATTGTAAAATTTTATGAACAGTTATATCATTCCCAAAATGACCTCCAAATTCAGAATCATGACATTTTTGGATAATTTCATGAATTTCCTTATAAGGGACACATCGTCTCATCATGAAATCTTTGCATTGCTTATACAAATATGGGGCATCTCAAAAATAAGACTTATCATCGTGAATGAATTTCTTTTCATGTTGTTTTTTTCATTTCATATGGTAAAATACCACTAACAAAATAATTCACAATATTAGCATACCAAAGTATTTCCCATCCTTTTATAGCATAAAGTTGTTCATCGAGAAAAGTTTCAATAATTTCTTATTCTAAATCAAGTGTTTCTTCCTGTTCTAGTCTTGATAGATGATCCGCAATTTGATTATCGGTCCTTTTCTTATCGACCACTACAAAATCAAACACTTGCATTAGAAGTACCCATCTAATTAATCTTGGTTTCACATCCCTCTTCTGCATTAAATATTTAAGAGTCTATTTAATATCAAATGATCAGTATGCACAACACAATTAGCTCTAATCAGATATGATCTAAACTTATCAAAAGCATATAAAATGGCTAATAACTCTCTTTCAGTGGTGGTATAATTTCATTAAGAGTCTTACTAGTATAGTATATGATTTTAAAAATCTTGTCATATCTCCGCCCAAAAATAACTCCAATTGCATAATCATTAGCATCACACATTAATTCAAAAGGTTTCTCCCAATCAAGTGAAATAATTATAAGAGCAGTGGTCAATTTTTCCTTTAAAGTTTCAAAGGCTTTAAGAAAATCTTGGTTAAAGTCAAATTTTGTATCTTTTTCCAGAATTTGGCATAGAGGCTTTGTAATTTTTGAATACTCTTTAATAGAGGCTTTGTAAAATTAAACATGTCCTAAAAAACTCCTAGCTCCTCTTACAATAGTAGGGGGAGATAGGTTTGATATAACCTGAATTTTTGCAGGATCTACTTCCATGTCATTTCTGAAATTTTATGCCCAAGCACAATTCTTCCTGCAACCATAAATTGATATTTTTCCTAGTTTAATACGAGATTAGACTTTTCACATCGTTATAGAACTTTCTCTAAATGATTTAGACATATTTTTAATGAAGTTCCAAATACAGAAAAATTGTTTATAAAAACTTCAATCCCTTTTCAATCAAATAACTAAAAATTGACATCATACATCTTTGAAATGTTACAGGTGCATTACATAATCCAAAAGGCATCCGCTAAAAAGTAAAAGTTCCATAAAGACTAGTAAATGTTGTTTTCTCTTGATCCTCTGGAGCAATAGGTATTTGATGATAACCGGTTCATTTTAAAATCTTTTTCTTGACAACTTCTTTCATCATAGGATTCAATCTCCTTTGAGGATAAGCTCTTGGTTCATGATTATCTTCCAATAAAATTCTATGCATACAAATTGAAGGACTGATTCCCTTAATATCAACTAATGTCCATGGAAAGGCTTTCTTATATCTTCTCAAATTTTCCAACAACTATTGTTTTTGTGTATCAGTTAAATTTCAGGATACTATAACAGGTAATGTAGATAAATCTTCTAAGAATGCATACTTTAAATTTGTAAGAAGTTTTTTTAGTTATAGTTCAGGAGGTTTCTCAATAAATGAAATCAAATTGTTGTTACTTTCAGTAGGATCTAATATTTCAAATTTTTATTGAACATAATAAAAATCTTCATTACTCACTTCCGTAGATTCATCTTGAATTTTATCCTCATATTCTAAATATTCTTTTTGAAATTCCTTTTCGAATGTCTTCTTGAAATATTTATGGCTTAAATACTCTTTGATATCCATTCTGAAGCATTCAGTCTCTTGCTCTTTCGCAGGGTATCTCATTGATTTTGCAATACTAAATGTAACTTATTGATTACTGACTCTCATATTTAGTTCTTCTTTCTACACATATATCAAAGCTCTTACAGTGGCAAGGAATGGTCTTCCTTAAATGATAAGAATTTATTTATCTTCCTCCATATCTAATACAATAAAATCCACAAGAAAGATAAATTTATCAACTTTTACCAAAACATCTTCTATAAATCCTTTAATATAAGTAATCAAACGATCAACTAACTGAAGAGTTACAATTGTACGTGAAATCTCTCCTTAGCCCAACCTTCTGAAATTTGATAAAGGCATAAGATTAATATTGGCTCCTAAATCACATAAAGCCTTTCCAAAAATTCTTTCACCAATAGCACGAGGAATAGTAAAACTACCAGGATCTTTGAGTTTTTCAAAAAGCATTTTTCTGAATTATAGCATTACACTCTTCACTGAGTGCAATATTCTCATTATCTATAAAATTCCTTTTTCTTATTAAGTATATCCTTCATGAACTTCACATAGCATGGCATTTGTTCCAAGGCTTCAATAAATAGAATGCTTATCGTTAATTTCCTTAATATTTCTAAAAAATTTGAAAATTGGTTATCTCTATTTTTCTACTTCAATCTTTGAGGAAATGGTGGTGGTGGTCTTTCTATAGTGATTGTCATTGATTTAATAGGACATTCTGACTCAAAATAAAAATCTTCACTAGAATTTTCATTTTTGACCTTATCTTTTTCAACTTCAACATCCACTTCTTTTTGAACTCTGGTTTCCAATTCTTTTCCACTTCTCAATTGAATAGCCTTAATTTACTCATTTTTTGATCTTTAGGATTTACTTCAACATTACTAGGCAACGTTCCTGGTGGTCTATTGCTAAGTGCAGTAGCAATACATCCCAAATGATTTTTCATGTTTTTAATTGCAGCTCATTGACTTTGTAATTAGCTTCCCATTTGCAATATCAACTCTTCCATTGATAACTTTTTCTCCTTACTCTCCAAATTATTAAAACCTGGAGGGTAATATGGTTTATAAGTTGGATTTCTTTGATTGTTGGAGTTTCTCAATGGGTTCGCAGCGTTGTTTCCCCATTGCGGATTTGCAACATTAGTGTTCTTGTTACTCTAACTAAATTTGGATGATTCTTCTAACCAGAATTATAATAATTGGAATAAAGATTATTAGAATAATTATTTATTGCATTTAAGGTCTCATAAGAAGATTGAGATTCTATCATTTGTCCCAATGAATTTTCCTCAAGCACAGGTGATGTTTGAAAATAATTCATTCCATATTGATCTATCTTCTTTTATATAGCAGTTATTTAGGTAGCTAACATAGATATTTCATCATAATCATGAATACTAACTACTCTTTTTGGATTTTCCCTTTCAGAGGGTCATTGAAAATTATTAGTAGTCATCTCTTCAATTAAAGAATATGTTTCATTGAATGATTTTGACATTAATCATCCATCAGCAGTAACATTAATTATTAATCTAAGAGATCTAACCAATCCATTATAAAATGTTTGAATTATTAACCAATCTGGGAATGCTTGGTGTGGATACTTTCTAAGGACATCTTTAAATCTTTCTCAAGCTTCTTAAGTTGATTCCTATTCGAACTAACAAAAAGATGTAATATTGTTTCTAAGCACAGCAGTTTTTAGGGTGTGAAATATTTATATATAAAAAAATGTGATAAGTCTCCTTAAGTTTTGATAGATCCAGATGCTATCGAGTTTAACCACATCTTAGCTTTACCCCTTAATAAAAAGGAAAAAGTTTAAGTGTGACGCGTCATTCAACCACTCCATCATATTTAAAAGTAGCACACAATTCTAGAAAACTAGCAAGGAGTAACTTAGGATCTTCAGTTAGTGTTCCCCCAAACTGATTATTTTGTACCATTTGGATAAAAGCAGGTTTAGGCTCAAATGAATTAGTTTCTACATTAGGGTTTTGTATACTCAAATGAATTTTGTCTGCTTTTGGATTAACATAATCTCTTAAAGGTCTTTGGTGATGTTCATTTTCATTTCCAACATTACTTAAATTGTAAGCCATTTTGCTAAAATGATCTATCTTTTTTGTTATTTTCTAATTTATTTCGTTGTTTTCTAATTTTTCTAATAATTCTTTCTAACTCAGAATCGTAAGAAACTAAATCTTTAGATCTTACACTACGCATAAATAAACACAACAAGTAATTAAAATAAGCAAACACACTAAAGTATGAAAATATGCGAACTAAACTACAAACACTTTTTTTAGTTTAAAAATAAAAATAATTTAAACTATAAAATAGCTAATTATTTCCGTTACTTCTTCGACAAAGGAGCCAAAAACTTGATGCGGGGTGGATTTAATGTATTAATTCTGTAGATATTTTTTAATATTACAAAATACGCATGGCAGATACAATAGTAACTATGCAATTTAATCTCAACAAAAGTAACTTTAATTAAAATAGTTTTATCTTTCAAAAATCTTTAAATTGTCAAATCCCACTAAAAATAACGCAAGTATACATATCACTCAAGTAATAAAGAGCTCTAGAGATCGATCTCACAGGGAAGTTGGAAATGCTTATAAGTAAATTCTTAACATTATAATGTAATTTACAGTTTTAAGCTACAAAAGTGAAGTATGAAATTCAAATATAAAGT
>NW_018251177.1:0-1273 GCF_001263595.1 Phalaenopsis equestris | reverse complement strand
GCTCTTTGGGACATAAACCACGGGCCAAGTCAGCATCTACATGGACGGCGACATCCAACCAAAGCGCACCACGCATGCCTTCGGAGCCGTTATAGGTTGGGGTGGCATGCACGGTTTAAATAAAAAAAGGGCTTTTTCTTTTTATTTAAATACCCCTAACTTAGAAAATCCATAACTTTGTGTAGAAAAATCACAAAAATAAAATAAAAATACCCTCTTACTCAATGAATAGAGGAGAATAATGTGGAATAAATTTTAAGTCCACTTGATGATAAATGTGTTTAACATTTTTAGATAATTAAAAACCATTTTGAATCATTTGATTCTCTATGCATATTGACACATCACATTGGCTTAAAATTTTGACTTGTTGCAGCCTCTGTCAAGGGAAACATCCTCTTATTTTTCTAAAGTCAGAGGAGGTTTCTTTACTGTGATCCATATTTTTCAAGGTATTGCACATTATTTCCTTAAAATAATCATAAAAATTAGCATATTGATTAGAAAATTCTTTGAAAATTTTGGAAGGTCCATTATGACTAGAGGAGCTTTTGAAAATAATTCCATGGGTTAAGTCATTTAAAATGCACTTAAATTTTACAAACATTAAATCACTAAAATAATTAATTTTGGAAAATATAAACATTTAAATGACTTGATTTTTAATCTCCACTGTGGTTTATGATTCAGAGAACTCATTATAAAAAGTTAAAAATATTTTGAGTTTATTTGATAGCTTAAGTTAATATTTAAAAATAAATATCACTTTTAACACTTAAATGATTTTTTAAAAATAAAAAATAACCCAAAAAATAATGAAAGTTAGTGTCTTGAGTACTTTGTGATCAGGGATATTTTATAGAAATAAAATAAAATTTAGAATAAAAACTTGATTTTTAACGTATTTTAAATATTTAAAATAATTAAAAATTGATAAAAAATACAAAAATAACAAATATCATGGAAATGTTCTAAATTACTTCCTATCCACTTCGGAACAATTAAACTCCTAATCACTTCGGAACAATTAAAATATTTTTCCTAATTTTTTAAATAAAGATATTGAATTTCAAAGCTTAAAAATTATTTTTAAGGGCTAAAAATGAGTTTTTCACTAAAATAATTCCAATAAATCAAAGAAAAACTAGAAAAATATGAAATTTGCTCCTTTGGGTTCACTAACCTTAGGGAGATTTTTCAAAAATACAGAACTTTATTTTCATCATTTAAAATATTAAATTTTTATTAAATAACCAAAAAATTAAAATAATTC
>NW_018251176.1:28426-37817 GCF_001263595.1 Phalaenopsis equestris | reverse complement strand
TCTAGACCTCAACCAAAAGTGAGGTCAACAAAATACTATTTTAAATACTATTCCACACTGAAATTTAATGTTAGAGGAACTTCTCATAACAATTTCAAGTCAATAGGAGTTAATTTTACCACTCAAATGGATTAATCAAGTGAAATCACATTTTTGGCACAAAAATAATTATAATAATTAAAATGCAATTCAAAAAATCACCAAATTAGTTTTGGGAGCTCCTTATGACTAGAGGAATTAAAGAAAAATCAAATTAAAATTAAAAAAAACACTTCATTTTTTGAGACATTTTTTAGCATTTAAATGATTAAAATTAATTAAAAATCATAAAAATCACAAAATTTTAAAAACACACTAAAATACCACATTTGGCTTCCTGATCACCTAGAAGCATATAAAATAATCTTCCTAATTTTTTAAGTCAAGATATTAATTTTAAAAGGCTTAAAAATGAGTTTTCTCAATTTTTCACTAAAATAATTCTAATAATTAAAATATAAATCACAAAAATATTAAATTTGTTTCATTGGGTTCCCTGGACTTAGAGAGATATAATTAAAATATGAAACTCATTTTTCCATTTAAATATTATTTTATGTTTAATTAATACTCAAAACCAACAAAAAATTTTATTAATTAAATTAAATTCTAAAAATTTTGAAAATTGGTCCAAGTGTTCCTCTAACTTAGGTGAACTTCCAATAATTTTCTTAAGGATAGAAGCCTTATTTTGATAGAGTTACTAAATTTTCATTGAAAATCCTTATTTTTGCATTAAAAATAATTATAAAAAGTAAATAAATTCAGAAAAATCACATTTTCTCCTCTGATATTTTAATTAACCTATTAGTGAGGTAACATAAATTTAATAAGTCATTTGAGTCTAATATAATGAATTATGGGGTGTTAAGGCCCTAGGGGCAAAAGTGTAATTTTGAAACTTAGAGCTTAATCAATATTTAGGCCTAATCAATAGGGTAAATGGGTAATAAATGATCTTAAAATAACATGTCTTGATGACTAAAATATAGAATGGGATTAGTGGTAGAAATTAACTTCACTTTGAATTTCATAAAGGATGAATTTATAATCTTTTCAAATTAATGAAATGTGGAAGAATATTTAAATAAGGGGAAATTAAGGTGAGGGATTTGATTTGGAAGATCATAATTCACTGATTTTGATCCCTAATTGATGGTTTTAATATAATTTATAATTCATGATTGAGAGCACAAATATTCAAAACCCTTTCTTTCTAAAATTACAAATCTACCCATTTAATCTTAAGGGCTTAGTAGTGAGCTAGGCTTAATCAAAATTTTATCTAATGAGGTTTAGAGAATAAATCATAATTAATTTAAAACTTTCCAAAACACTACAAACTCATTATTTAAAATCAAATTAATTAAATTTCTTAATTAAGTCAAGTTGCCCCCAAGGGTTTTACAAATATAATTTATAAGTGAGGTATCAAGTGATAATTACTCCACTTAAGGGATAATCAAAACATCAAGTTCATTAAGCATAAGGGTATTAATTGGATGAACTATATAGTAAATATGATAAAACCAAAATGAACTCAAGATAATTCCAAGGACTATGAAATGTCTAAGGTATTACCCAAAACTGGTTAGGATCCTATAAAAGCGTATTGCCCATAACCCTAATTAATCAAATTTAATAGACCATAACCATAGGGAAATCTAATTTGACATCATGACTTGACACATTAGAAAACCTAAACCTGCTACGATGAGGAATTTGAAGCTAGCATCGTGGGAAGACAACAATCTTCAACAACAAGAGGACCTACAATAACATATCTTTCTTTATAATTAAACAACAAGCCATAGGAATTCGAGGTTGTTTGCTTATACAACATAAATCCCCAATTTATCATTAGGCCTTTGTAGAGCTCTGCTATTCAATTTAAGCCCTAACCTGCTTTAGGATTCCAAGGTTGTTGTCGTCCCTCATGACCTAAATCCTCATATCTTTCAGGCTATTTGTGTGATTATTTCACACGAATATAAACCCTAATTAATAAAATTGGTGTGATAAAACATTCAATAATTCTAATCTCCAAATTGAAGAAAAACCATAGGATAGCTTGAGATGTCATCGAGGTTCTCCTCTTGATCTGTGACATCCCCTAGTTCTTCCTCCTTTAGATTCCAAATAAAATGTTCTAAATTTTGAGCCATTGCCCTTTCACACCTCTCTATCCGATCTCATTGAAAAGTCCTAACCCTTTGACCTTGTTGAAGATATTATCCTCTAATTTTTATCCAGAGTTTTCTTAGGTGACTTAGGTTATCTAGGATGTAATTAACTATAGGGGCTTACCCTTATAGGAAGCATTCTTGAACCCAACTTAATATAAACCCTATTTAATTCTTTGTATTAAATAGTAAAATTTGTTGGTCAACATAAAATGGTTTCACAGACTTAACGGATGTCATACAATCTTTAGTTTATTTAATCGAGCCTTACCTGTAAGTGGTGTGTTTATATATTGGTGTTATTTTTGGTTGGAGGAGTGTTGCCTGTAAGAAGCTATCGATTTAATCGAGCCTTACCTGTAAGTGGTGTGTTTATATATTGGTGTGCTTCGGCGGGAAACGTTTTAATTTATGTATATATTTAGTTTTAGAAAATTTTGAAATCAAATTGACCCCATATTTTTTATAGTTTAAATGAAAGAGCACTGTACCTCAAATCATATATCTATCCCGAAGAATAAAAACAAGACTTGAGGATGAGGCTCGATCAAATAAACTAAGGAATATGTGACGTCCGTTTGGTCTGTGAAACCTTTATATTTGCCAACAAGTTCCCCTATTTAATATAAAGGATTAAATAGGGTTTATATTAAGCTGGGTTCGGATATGCTTCATATAAGGGCAAGCCCCTATAGTTAATTACATCTTAAATGACCAAAGTCACTTAAGAAGACTCTCGATAAAAATCAAGAAATATTATCTTTAAGCAATTTCAAAGGGTAGGACTTTTCAACAAGGTCGGACGTAGAGGTGTGAAAGGGGATTGGTTCAAATTTAGAACATTTTGTTGTAGAATCTAAAAGAGGAAGAAATAGGAGATGTCATGGATCCAGAGGAGAACTCCGGTGACTTCCCAAGCTATCCTAATGTTTGGCATCAGTTTTAAGGAGAAAATTTTAAGTGTCAACCTCGGAATCCTAAGACAAGTTAAAGCTTATATTTTATAGAAGGGTTGTACAAGAGCCTAAAGATAAGGTGAGGATTTACGTTGCATAAGCAAGCAACCTCGAAGCCCTATGACTTTGTTGTTTAAGTGTAAGGAAGAAAGATTGGTTTAGCTAATTGAGGAAAACAAGTTTTGCTATTGAAGATGGCCGTGATGCCCACCATCCTGCTAGCTCCAAGCTCCTACCGCGACGAGTTTGAGGTTTCTAGTGTGTCAAATTATAATGTCAAATTAGGTGGCCTTATGGTTGAAGTTCTTTAAATTTTATGAGAGCATATTAAAGTTGATTAGAGCGATACCGGTTAGGATCCTTCGGTTCCCTCGTTCCAGCAGCACTATTTTTTATTGGATTCACTTAGTCTAGAATGAGTTCCATAGTTTCATTTAGAATGTGGGAAGCCTTGTTAGCAAACGTAGGTTGCCTCCTCCGAGGGATTCCCGATCATCCGATAGAGATGTCTTAATTTAGTTGATGTTGTAGTTTTGTATGATGTTTGTGATTAAATTTTGAGTTGTTTTATATTTTGAATGTTGTGGCAGTGAATTTTACCTTTGTTGATTTAAGTTTTAGTTTTTATTTTGGTTTTGTGGCTATCCTGATAGTTTTAGTTTCATGCAGAGTGGCGTCGTTGTTTAGCATGCAAATTTGCAAGTATATAAAAGTATAGTATGAAAGTGCAAGAAAGACAATGCTAAAAACTGTAAAATTGTACCTGGCAACTCTTCTCGTTCCACCACCTGAAGCTCAGAAGGCATGTTAAGGCGGTTTATATGAAGTAGGGAAGTAAAATTTTGACAACCTATTTAACCCTAGGTCATATCTTGGTGGGTCCTTAGGATTTTAATTAAGGATGATATTTGTCAAGCAAAACATATTAAGTTTTGTAGATCTCTGAGGTATCCAACTAATCTAGAGAAAGAAGCAAGTCCGTGCTACTCTCTCGCTGCTTGGTGGAAAATCCCTAGTTCTTTTTAAACATATTATGTTGCTTAATAATTCATCCTAAGAACACCCTAATGCTCAGTGAACATTGATATCTCAATTATCTTTAAAAATAGGGTAATTATCACTTGTGATTCAATTTAAGAATTATGTGGGTGAAGAACTTTAAAGGGCAAGTTAGTGCTGTTGGAACACTCAATCAAATTTTGACTTGAGCTTGTAGTGTTTGAAAGATGTTCTAATTTTCAATGATATTTACTTTTCTAATCTTCATTTAAATGAAACTTGATTTAGCCTAAGTCACTACTAAGCCCATAAGACCTTTTCAATTAAGAAAGTGAGATTGGTTTCTACCAACTAACCCCTTGTGTTTCAAACATCAAATAAATTGATCACGATCAGAGGTTACCCATTTTTTTCTTTGAATTAAGCTTAAATGTTAATTAAGGCTAAATTTCCAAAACTACTCATTTGCCCTATAGCTCTAACACTTCATAATTTGTCAAATTCAATTAAAATGACTTTGAAATTTTTATCCTACCTCATTCATGGGCCAATTAAGACATCATAAGAGAAAATGTGATTTTTCAAAATTTAATTTATTTTATATAATTATTTTTATGCAAAAATAGGATTTTTCAAAGAAAATTCCTAACTTGACCAAGGTAAATCCTAATCCCTTGAAATTTTTACTGGAGGTAGCTTTAGACCAGAGAAGCCTTTGGACAAAATTTTATGATTTTTTTTTAATTTGATTTAAATTATTAAGATTTTCTTAAATTCTGGAGTATTTATTGAATACAAAATATTTTAAATGGGGAAAATTAACTTATGCATTTTCGAAAAATCTCCCTGAGCTCAGAGAACCTAGGGAAGCAAATTTTATCTTTTTTTTTTATTTTTCTTTGATTTATTGGAATTATTTTTGTGGAAATCTATTTTTTAGCCTTTAAAAAATATTTTAAGCTTCAAAATACCATATCTTTATTTAGAGAATCAGGAAAAACATCCCAATTGTTTCTAAGTGCTTAGAAAAATATTTAGAACATTTCTATAAATTTTATTATTTTTGTGATTTTTAGGGATTTTTAATTATTTAAATATTTAAAAATAGGCTGTAAATGAAGTGTTTTTATTTTAATTTCAAATTTATTTTTAGAAAATTCCTTTGGTAACAGAGAACTCCAAAAACCAGTTTTGAGTTATATTTTGATCTTTAAAAATCATTTAAATGCCAAAAATGATGTTTATTTTTAAAAATCAATTTAAGTTACCAAATAAACTCAAAATATTTTAAAATTTTTATGGTGAGTTCTTTAGATCATAAATAACAGTAGAGATCAAAAATCAAGTCATCTAGATGTTTATATCTTTCAAAATTAATTATCTTAATGATTTAGGGTTTGTGAAAATTAAGTGCATTTTAAATGACTTGACCCATGAAATTATTTCCAAAAGCTTCTTTTGTCAAAGCTTCTCTGGTCATGGTGGACCTTCCAAAATTTTCTTGGAATTTTCTAAGCAACATGCTAATTTCCATGATTATTTTAAGCAAATAATGCACATAGACTTTAAAAATGGGATCCTCTGTCTAGGGACCTTCTCTGACTTTGGAAAAATCTTAGAATGTTTTGCTTGATAGATGCTACAATATGCCAAAATTTCAAGCTAAGGTAGTATGTCAATATGCATAGAGAATCAAATGACTCAAAAGAGTGATTAATTAATTAAAAATAAAATATTCATCAAATGGACTTAAAATTTATTCCACATTGTGTTCCTCTGTTCATTGAGCAAGAGGATATTTTTATTTTATTTTTGTGATTTTCTACACAAAGTTATAGATTTTTGAAGTTAGGAGTATTTAAATAAATTGGAAAAAGCCTTATTTTTCTATTTAAACAGCGCGGTGCCTCCTCATCCTACGGCGGCTCTGAAACTCCACGCGGCACACTCTTATTTGGCACTTCCATCCATGCCAACAGCCACGTGTCCTATTGTTTGTGTAAAGAAGAGATGTCCGGCTTCATCTCCTCCATCTATTCGATAAACGAGCGATCGGACTACGCGTGGTCATCGTTCTCAATAGCTTAGGCCGAGAACCGTCCACCTTTAAGGCTTGAGATCTCTCTCATTTCTCAACTAAATTAAGTGAATTTTTTTTAAAAATGCTCTTCTAAGTGAGACGAACACATCCATATGTAAATGTATCATGAAATCAAGTCTGAACAAATGGAGAATCAAAATAGGCTCGGGAGGAGGAGAAATTTTATAACTTTTTTCTGAGAAGAGAAGCTTCAATCAGAGGTGCTCAGCAAGTTTGTTGGGGCCCAAGGAGGCTAGGGATTAAGCCTCTTGCTTTGGTGTAAGGCCTAGTTGTGATTTTGATCAAGACTAATTTTGGGTGTTGATCTAGAGCTATGGTGGAGGCTATTTCAGAGGGTAATTTGATGGCGCTTTGTCTTCTCTTGCTGTTGTGAAGGTGTGGGCACAATCAATTGAAGTTTGGTGGGGTTTTCAGAGCTGTCAGGTGGAGTTTTTAGAGATGTCCTGTTTCTACCCTAATTTTTAAGCTCAAAATTAGGGTTACACAGGGGGAATCAAGGCTGTGGAGTGATTGGAATGGGCTGTTGAGGTCTCTAGGAAGCTCTGTGAGTGATTTGGGAAGCTCTCATTGAAAAAATTTTAGCACACCTCCCATGGACGTGGAGATGTGTTTTTATAAAAATTGTCATGGGGTGGCTCTCAGGGCACAAGTTTGGGTGCATTGTGGTGCTCAGGTGGAGGGCAGAGGAGCTCTACAACTCAATTTGGCTGAGCTGGCCTTTAGGCTTGATTTGGGTGAAGTCCCATAGGGGTGGCTCCTGGGTTTGAGCTTTTTCAGCCACTAGGCCAGCCAGCCAAGGGGAGGTGGCTAGGTGCTCAGGGCATCCAGAGGAATCCATCACAATAATTTAATGCAAATGTGCTTTGATTTGGCAAAGATATCTTAAGCATGTGTATTTTTGGGAATAAGATCCCTTAATTTTGGCAACCTTTGGTCCATGGATTAGTTTTATGTGGTTATAGGTGCTTTGGCTCATGCTTAGGGGTCAACTAATGGCTGGGGTGGAGTTAATTTGGTTACTTTAGTGTGGTTAGGTCACATTTAGTGCATGGGTCCAAGTGGGTGCAAATGACCACATCTTGCGTTTGGTCTAGGATAACAATGTCAATTGGCCTAAATAAAGGTTTCATTCAGTGTAAATGATCATAATGAACATCTTTGGTGAAGGAAACAACTTTGGTGAAGAATGGAAGTGGTTTTGAGCTCAATTGAAGGGTCAATTTGAGGGAATTTTGAAATTTAGTCAATTTGGTCATGTTGGGCTAGGCTTGGGTCTAGCTTGGGTTAGCCTTAGGCCAAGTCCAAATTGATTATTTTAAATGGTCAATAGTAACCCCATGAAGAGTTTTCAACATGAATTGGATGCCAATTTGGGGGTTAAGGCAATCAATTGGGTGAAATTTGGGGACTTAGCCAATTTGGGGCTAAATTTGGGAAGTATGGATTTAGGCCAAAATCAAATGTTAAAAATCAAATGGATTTAAGGCTTCACCAAGGCCAATTGATGGCTGATTTTGATGTATAAGAATGTTATAAAAATTTTTCAACATTAATTGGAGCCAATTTACTTGGCCAATTGACTAGGCTATGGGTTCAATTTGATGAGATTAGATCATATGGTCAAAACTGGGGTTTTGACCCAAATCAAAATGGGGCTCAAATCATGGGCCAATTAAGCCTGTATTTAGTTTATTTTAGTCATATCAAAAGTGAATTTGAGTTTAGGGGTTGAATTGGGGTCAATTGAGATCAAATTGATGGACATTTGAGTTGGATTTTGAGAAATTTGGGTCTTTAAAGGCAAATTTGGGGGTTTTGGTTAAAGATGGTCAAATTGGCCAAATTGGGTCATGTGGTAATTTTGGGAAATATTTGGGATTTATTGAGATTTTCTGGGAATTTTTGGAATTTTGGGCTATGGAGGGGTATTTTGGTAATTTGGCCATTTTTGGAGATTTTGGGTAATTTGGGTGTTTGGAGGTTTTAAAAAGGTTTGAAATGAATTTTGATCAGATTTGGGTATTTTGGGCAAATTTGTGAAATTTGGCAAAGTGTAGGGTTTCAAGGGTGTTTAGGTAATTTGGGGGTGTTTAGGGGCAAAAGGCCAAGATGGGTAATTTTGATAGGATTGGGTAACTAATCACCCTAAATGAGTCATGGACCAAAGGAAATCCCATGTACTACTCTTAGTTAACCCATAGCCCTAGGTTTGGTAGGTTTAGGGGACCATCTACACGAGTATCCAAAAATAAATCAAGGGACCTAGGCTAGAAATTTGAGTTTAGGGTTGTGAGTGATTGTGAGTTTAGATGAGTGTAGTGAGTGCCCTAGCTCCAGACCAACACCCAGGGTCAACACTAAGGTCCAGCAGTCCTAAGGGTGACTCATCTTGAGTTTCCCTTATAGTGACCCCACCTACTAAGTGCTAGAGGTTAGGACCAATATTTGGAACTCCAAGTTGAGTAAAGAAGATGGTAGAATTTCTAATGGTGAGGGTTTCATGTCTAGTTTTCTAAGAATAGTCAGTAGAAAACTCCTATGGCTAGACCTTAGGCTACTAAATAGGAAAGCACTAAACCTCGAACAAAAGTGAGGTCAACAAATGGACCCCCAATAGGTGTGGTGTGCTGGGCGAGTACACCGCGTGTATTGGCATTGACCGACGAGATCAACAAAAAACCAATACAAACTTCTAAGTCAACAGAGCTGGAAGTATGTGTAGATTTTTGTGTGTGATTTGTTTTATTTCCACTCGGGATACTAGCAGATGATTGTATGATTGAAATTACGGAGTAGGGACTCTCGTTGGAGATCGGAGAGTGAATTTTGAGTTATGAAATTTTAAAAGTTTCTAGAGGATGGGGATCAGTATGCAAGTGCTGACCCCGAGGTGGAAATTGAAATTTAAGTATCAATTTTGAGAAGATAAGAAGAGTCGGAATTTAGGTACCGACTTCCAAAGATGAGAATCAGAATTCAGGTACTGATTCGAAGATGTAAGAATTGAAATTTAGGTATTAATTCCAAGAAGAGAGTTGAAATTTAGGTACTGATTTGAAGATGTGAGAATTGAAATGTAGGTATCAATTCAAGAAGAGAGTCAAAATTTAGGT
>NW_018251176.1:25132-28104 GCF_001263595.1 Phalaenopsis equestris | reverse complement strand
TGAGAATTGAAATTTAGGTATCAATTCCGAGAAGAGAGTCGAAATTTAGGTATCAAACTCAAAAGATGAGAATCAGAATTTAGGTACCGACTTGAAAGGAGAATTGAAATTTAGGTATCAATTCCAAGAAGTGAGTTGAAATTTAGGTATCGACTTCGAAATATGAAAATGAGAATTGAAATTTAGGTATCAATTCCGAGAAGAGAATAGAAACTTAGGTATCGACCTCAAAATGTGAGAATTAGAATTTAGGTACTGATTCAAAGATGTAAGAATTTAAATTTAGGTACCAATTCCGAGAAGAGGGTCGAAATTTAGGTATCGACCTTGAAAGGCGAGAAACAGGATTTAGGTATTGATTAAAAAATGTAAGAATTGAAATTTAGGTATCAAATCCAAGAAGAGGGTCGAAATTTAGGTATCGACCTCGAAATGTGAGAATCAGGATTTAGGTACTGATTCGAAGATGTAAGAATTGAAATGTTCAAAAAGATTTGTGATGTTGAATTCGCAGAAATGTATCATGTGGAAAGGTTGATTTTATTGAATAAGACTTGCAGAATTTTATGGGATTTTGTGCAGAATGTGAAATTCTGCGGGGATGTGAAGAGAGTTAAGGTAGATAAAGACGGTTGTGTTGCGCGCACAAAGAGTAGGAAACTCCAAAAATGAGGGATCCACTCAACAGATTCGTTTCATTTTAATTTTTCAAAATATGTATTTAAAGTTTTAATTTTAATTGGTTGATTTTTAAAAGAAATTTGTTTTGTTGTTTATTTATTGGTGATTATTTTTATTTAAATTTTATTTATTGTTAAAGATTTGTTGTTTCGTTCTTTGTTCATTGATTTTCTGAACCAACGCGTGGTTCGTGGCAAGACACAAATTGAGAGAAATTTCTATTAATTTGCTCCAACAAAGATGTCAAAAATCAAATATAGGTTAACGCCTCAAAAGGTACATTATGTATTCCATGTCAAAATACATCGAGAACATCTCATGCTATGAATACATTGTAGACTGAATACATCAGATACATGTCATGCTGCTAAAAGAAAGAAAGTGAACCCTTTGTACCAGGTATGTTGAGCTCCTGATCAAGCAGACCTTCTAAGTCATGCTCTAGGATAAGAGTTCCCTTCGTATGTTTTGCATGTACTTAGAGGTACAACCTTCTCACAACTCGTATGGAAGTAACTCCTCCAATTCCAGGTCCTAC
Organism: Phalaenopsis equestris; assembly: GCF_001263595.1. Classification (NCBI taxonomy): domain Eukaryota; kingdom Viridiplantae; phylum Streptophyta; class Magnoliopsida; order Asparagales; family Orchidaceae; genus Phalaenopsis; species Phalaenopsis equestris. The sequence goes on along the minus strand of NW_018251176.1, from coordinate 26,885 downwards.
TGGAATCCATATGGCATTTTACTGTCATCCATCCTGCGGAAATTCACAGACACCCTACGGTGTCGTACCCCTGGAATGCAATATTTGGCAACGTCTGCACCATTGCCTTTAAGAACAAGTACTGAACCGACTGGTCAGGGTCAAGGAATCTTCACAGAACCTCTGAATTCACCAGGGCCGATATTGATTTCTTTCCCAAATAAAATATTGATTTTGTTTAGAAATGAGACCGTGCAAAAGGGCCTCACAAAATGATGATGATCAATGTGTGGGGGAATGCAATCACCCTCTTTATAGATATTGATAATGCAACTGTTGGGAATGCAGGTAGCAGGTAGAATATTCTATTTGACCATTCTTTTGATCATCCATTTTATCATTGGCGGTAACAGATCTACTTGATCATGTCTGAGGATCCCAGGTTGATTCCCCTTTCTGTCATTTGTTAAGTTATAACAACAGTCATACTGGATAGTGATTCTCAGCCACATTGGATGGTGATTCTTCCCTTCCCTCTCATCCACTTTTTTGGCTCGGAATATGTTCTTTCCATGAGAAGGCCCGCTCGGCCTCTATCTCCTAAATCAAATATACAGTCCAGAATGCTTCTTTCATCAGTCTCAGAGAAAACCTTGGTGCACAGCTCCAGGTCTTCCAATATGTTGACGAACTTTCCTTGAACTTCTTCATAAAACTCTAATTCTCTTTTATTTACTTTACTTATGTTGTAGTATTCTACCATACCAGGGGTTGGCAGCTGTCGTAGGCATTCCTTCCTTTGAACATCGGCAGGAACCCAAACTGGTTCTAGTTGATCTGGAATATGAGACTCAACCTCTAGTGGGATGTATGACCCTGGGCTCCACGGTACATACTGATCCGTCCCCATTAGGACATATGGTTCATCCATAATGAAATCCGAAGTCTGAGACTCGTTGGTGCTTGAAGTATACTCATCCAATATACTGAAATGATGTAGATGCAGAACATCGCAATCTGGGCATTCTACAAACTCGCCCGTGGCTGATGTTCCAACCGGTATTTCAATGTTGCACGCCGGGCAACCCTGACATAAAACATCTGAAACTGAAAGTGTGTTTGACTCTGTCACAAACCTGAGTTCTTCATCTGTGGTGGGTAAGCTAGCAAAAATTTCTTTCAATTCTGGATCATAAATATGCCCCTCAGGAATAGGGGTGAGCAAGTTGTTTGTTTCTCTTTGACGTTTGCATTCTTGTACTTGTCGTAGAAAAACTCTCTACTTCTTTCAACTGGTGTTCCTGCGTTGCATCCTGCGAAGCGGAGTACTTGGTTGTCGTTTGTTATTGGCGGTTATTAAGCCTCCAGCAGGTGTAACTACCATGGAGGGAAGACGGCTGGGCCCCTCCATCGGATCTCGCTCTATTATCAAGTTCTTTCCCTTGCGTGATACATTATCTTTAGCGGTCACCCTCAGTAGTGAAGGCAATCCTTTTTTCTCTTTGCAGCTGACCACATCCATTAGAGGACCTTTGTAGTCCATGTCAACCTGGTTGAAATCCATGTTGAAGTCTACGGTACCGCCCCGTGGCGCCATCTCCTCATTTAATTTTCTTCATTCAATGCGAGGTTCCAACCATCCTGGAAGGCAAAGATCAGCCACTGCCCTGACATTTTTCTGCATACGACAGAAAAAAATTCAGTGGGTCGAAGCTTGGCATGAACAAGAATAAAATAAAGTGTTTATTAAAGTAAATTTTAGTTTGTTTTGGTG
>NW_018251176.1:6141-24970 GCF_001263595.1 Phalaenopsis equestris | reverse complement strand
TAGATAACCTTAAAACAATCAAAATTTCAAAGTTTCAAAGCAAGTAGAGGCAAGAGGCGGCAGGCGACATCAGACTGCGTAATAGGTTTTCAGGTATCGTCCATTTATCGGTAACATGGGTCTTTCACCCACTTTTTCAATGACAAATGATCCCTCCCAAGCTGGCTCAAATTTTTCACCTATTTTGCGGCGTGCAAAAATAGGCAAGAATTGGTCTTTTGAGCACGAGGACAAGGCCACCAACTTTGAATGTCCTTCGACGAACTAATTTGTCATGGGCTTGTACCATCTTCGCCTGGTAAAGCTCTAAATATTGTTGTGCTTCTAAATGTTTTCCCTCGAGACTCTCCAGTTATTCAAGTCTGAGTTTTGTACTTTCTTCCATTGTGAGTTGATTAGCAACGACAACCCTGAGAGATGGTGTCTGGACTTCTAGCGGTAGCACGACCTCGGACCCATACACGAGCATATAGGGTGTACACTGAGTGGGAGTCCTGAAAGTCATCCGGTAGGCCCACAAGGCTTCTAATAGTTTGTTGTGCTAATCCCTTTTGTTTTCATCCAGTGTTTTCTTCAAAATCTGTACCAGTACTTTATTGAAAGCCTCAGCCAGACCATTTGCTCTGGGATAGTAAATCGTAGAGTATCTCCAATCTATCTTATGTCTTTTAACAAAATTATTGATCTTTGTACTTCTGAAAGCTGTCCCATTGTCAGAACTTATTCTTCACGGTACTTTGAAAAGGTAGATGATTTGGCTTTTAAGAAATTGAAGGACGTGTTGTGTCGTAACCTCACGTAACGGTACCGCCTCTGCCCATTTAGAGAAGTAATCTATAGCGGCAAGTCTAAACCTGTGTCCTCTGGAAGATGGAGGGTCTATCGGACCTATTATGTCCGTGCCCCAACACTCGAATGGCCACGAGGCAACAGTTGGGTGTAGCACATTCGGAGGTTGGTGTAAGACCACCCCATGCACTTGGCATTGGTGACATCTTCTGGCTGTATCTATGCAATCAGACATCATCGCTGGCCAATAATACCCGAGTCTTTTGATTTTCATTTTCATTTTTGGCCCTGACTGGTGAGCGCCACACAATTCCGGCATGTACCTCTTTGACAATGTTTTGTGCTCAGCTCTGCTCAAACACCGTAGCCACATCTGGTCGATTGATCTTCTGTAGTGAACATTTCCCACCAGGGCGTAAGACATGGCCCTTCTTGTGATGTGGTGCACCTTAGACTTGTCTTCTGGCAGCTTTCTTGTATGCAAATATTCTATTAATGGCTTGCGCCAATCTTCATTAATGTCTGCAACTGTATTTACTATTTCTTCTTTTTCGAGTTTGTGTAGAGTTTCGAAGTCAATCCGAGACAATACTTGTCTTCCTTGCATAGTGACTTTAATGGAATCCTTCGGGGGACAAGCAATTTCATTCGCAAGTTTTGCTAGAGCATTGGCATGGGCATTATCTCCCCTAGGAATTCGGTAGATAGTCACATCAGGAATCAGCTCCAGGAGCTTCATCGCTTACTGATGGTACTCTACTAATCTTGGTTTCAAAATTTTGTATTATTTGGCAACTTGCTGGATGATGAGTTGGGAATCGCCATAAATGACAATGTTCATTATATCCATTGAGATTGTTATTTTTAATCCGGTGATTAAAGCTTCGTATTCTACTTCATTGTTGGTGCACGGCTCTGTCAGGTGGTATGAGAACCTCATCATACCCTTATCTAGCGTGATAAAGATCAAACCAATCCCTTCTTTGCTTGGTATAACTTCTTTTCTGGCTGACGAACCGCCATCAAAGTACATTTCCCAACGTTGTGCACTGGATAATTCCATTTATAATATTTGCTCGTCTGGTAACTCATCATTGAGAGAGAACCCAGCTGGCAGTGGGTGTGCAGCGAGAAAGTCTGCCAGTATCTGTCCCTTGATAGCACGGAGGGGAACAAAAGTTATATCGAATTGTAATAAGATCATTGACCATCTTGCTAAAGGTCCGGAGTGTTGGTTGGGTCATCAAATATTGCATGGATTAACTTTCGAGACTAGGGTAATCTTATGAGAAAGCATGTAATGTCTAAGCTTTTGGGCAGCGAAAATAAACGCCAGACAATTCTTCTCAATAGGTGGATACCTTATCTCCGTCGGTATTAGGCGACGACTCAAGTAGTAGAGTGCATTCTACTTACACTCATCATTGACTTGGGCTAAGAGTGCTCCAAGAGAGTCATCTAAAGCCGCGGTATAAAGTATCAACGGTTTCCCTGGAATAGGGGCTGCCAAGACAAGAGGTGTCATTAAATATTGTATAACATCCTCAAAGGCCCACTGACATTTTTCTTCCCAAATAAATTTTGCGTCCTTTTTAATTAATGTCGAGAGAGGCTGACACCTACCTGAGAGATAAGAAATAAAGCATCTCAGATATGGCAACTTCCCTTGGAAGGAACGTAGTTGTTTAAGGTTTTAGGAGGAGGCATTTCCAAGATAGCTTTAATTTTACCTGGGTCGATGTCGATTCCCTTATGACAGACAAAGAATCCCAGAAATTTCCCAGAGGTAATGCCAAAGGCGCACTTTAAGGGATTCATTTTAAGTTCATATCGTCGTAATCGTTCAAACACGATCTTCAAATTGTACAAATGATCAATTTTTCGTTTACTTTTGATGACCAAATCATTCACATAGCATTCTACTTGGTTGTGAATGAGGTCGTCAAAAATCTTTGTCATTGCACGCTGATATATTGCTCCAGCGTTCTTTAGGCCGAACGACATCACTATGTAGCAGAAAATTCTAATCGGTGTTCTGAAGACTGTAAGTGCTGCATCCTTGGGAGCCATCTTGATTTGGTTGTATCTCGATGATCCGTCCAGGAAGGAGAAAATTTTATGTGTTGAAGCGATATCCACCATCATCTCCGGTATAGGTAGTAGAAACTCGTCTTTTGGACATGCCTTGTTCAAATCTCTGAAGTTGACACAAACACAAATCTGTCCATTTTTCTTCTTAACAGGTATGATGTTGGCTAACCATGTGGGGTACTGTTGCTCTTTAACAAAGTTGGCGACTATTAATTTCTTTACCTCAGTGATGACTTGTTGTTCTACTTCAAGGTGCATTCTTCTGGGAGCTTGTTTTGCTGGGGTTATATTCTTATCCACCCCAAGTTTATGGACCGTGGAGTCCTCGCATTTCATTGTAGCTCCATGTGAAGCAATCTTTGAATTATGTTAATAGTTTGATCAATTCTACAGATTCTTTGTCATTGAGTAGAGAACTTATAAATGTAGGTCGAGGTTGTTTTTCAGTCCCGAGGTTAATCTCTTTCAATTTATCAATGGTAGATTTAATTTCCTCCTTAAATTCTAGCGAAGTAACTTCTATTGGTTGATCAATAGAGTCATCCTCTATATCGAGGCAATCCCCTTCTGACTCACAGTAACAACCATGCAAAATTCAAAATCATCGACTGGTCCGACTGTACCAAATCTGAGACCCTCTTTCGAATTTGGAGTTCGACTTTTACCATTCCATAATTTTTCAAAAAATTGAAATTTATCTTTTGGCATTTGTTTTGGTAAGTTTCTCAATTGAATAAACTTTTGAACACAAGGGGAGAAGTAACCAAAAGGCAATTCCATTAATTCATTAGAATCAACATCCAAATTTACATGTTTTTCAAGCTCAGTAGAGGTAGAAGCACGATAAAATTTGATCGGCTTTGAACCAACACTACAAACATTTTTGACCTCTAAACTCTCGACCTTTTGAGGGAGAATCGGAGTGAGGGTCATAGAATTTACATAATGATTTATCTGATCATACATTGTTTCATATTCATTCTTTTATTTATCTCTATTCTAAGGATATCTCGTACTGAGGCTTCCTCTGTTTTTTTATCATTATTTCATCTTCAGAACTGTCTTCATCATCAATGTTGATGGTCGGCCTAGTCCGTTCAACAATTAAATTGATTCTTCCTCGTCCACGTCCCCAACCTCAACCTCGGGTGCGCGAACTAAAAGGCCTTTCACCATCTCTTTGTAAGGAGTGGTGGAAAATTGCTTAAGCAGAGTTGAATGGCCTCCTTTTTGTGATTCTTCTGAATCTTCATCTTTGTTTGTCAGAATCTTACGCGAGAAGACAGTCTTCTTTGGAGGCGCATAGTAGGCAGCATCTTCATGGATACCAACTTCATGTAATGAAAATGGTTTTAGATCTCCCTTGATGCAATTCTCTTGACCATCATTGCAGTATTTGATGCACTGATGTTGAGATGATAGAACCATATTGTGCTCATAAATGCATGGTCAACCCAAGAGAGCGTTAAAAGAGGTCTTAGCGTCGATTATATGAAATTTAGCGGTCGTCACGAGTTCTCTGACCTTCATAAGTAATGTAATTGATCTGAGGGCTCTTTCTCCCTTTTGGTTGAATCCTCTTAACATCATCTTATCGGCTGTAAGCTCTTGAGCTTCAATATCCAAATAGGCCAGTGTCCGTAGGCTCATCAAGTTAAGAGATGCTCTATGATCCACTAAAACTCTGGATAACACAAATCTGCCGATGTTGACGGAGATGTGGAGTGGACAGTTGTGGTCGGTTGTACTGAGTAGCAAGTCTTCATCTGTGAAGGTTACCCCAGGTTGTTCCTTCAACGAGCAAACTTCATCTGAGGATGTGCTGGCCAATTGAGCAAAGCAAAGTTCTGGGTCAAGCAAAGCTGTAACCAGAGACTCTCTCATCTCGTTAGATAGGATCAGAGCATCGTAGATGCTTAATCGGGCTGGCAACTTTCTAAGATGAGCTAGCACGTTGTAGTCTTCTTTGTATGATCCTTCAATTTTATCTTGATTATGTGGTTCTTCCACTGGTGGAGGTGGAGGTATCTCTTCTCGTGTCATTATTTGTTTTACTTTATCTATTGGAGTTGTTCTTGGCGGTAACACTTTTCCGCTCCTCAAGTTAACTTCTGTGATTTCTTCTTCTTGAGATATCATTGTTGAATCTCTCGGTGTCCTTTCCTCTTCGTTGGAAAGATCTAAGCTGATGGCAAGCGGTGCAATGTGATGCTCGAGAATTCGCTCCTTGTTATCGGTGCTGTTGTAAGCAGTATTATTGTTGTCTTCTATAGTCTTAACAACGAGTTCATCGAACTCGAGTATGATTTGAGGATCATTTTGGGGATAGAGATCAAAGTTATATTATCATAATCAAGTCCGTTATCACCAGAAATAGTTAAAATGTAGCCAAAATCACAGTCATTATATTCATAAGATGCAAGAGGGACAAAAATATAATCATACAAAGTCAGGGGTTTGAGGATTTTCTTCCCCGAATTCGAGACAACCAATCTAGTAGAGGCAGCCCCTATCCTACCCCCCGTGCTATCAACCTTTATAGTGACGCTTTTCTTCTTCTTGTTCTTTGTTCTTGACGATGACAGATCTCCTTGTGAAATCTTCATCTCGGGCTTGGTAAGTTGCAGACTTTGAATAGAGGCTTATTTTGATGCAGACTGGATCTTGTTCAGTATCTTCTTGGATAATTTTCTCCAAACTTCATTCCATTCTTCTTTGTTATTCGTAGAAGCTTGTTTCGATGAATCTTGTATTTGATTAAGGACCCTCTTGAGTTCATCCCAAGTTGTACTCCATCCATCTATTTTAACATACGGATCAATTGGGGAGATTGACTCAGCTAGAATCATGTTTATGGAACCTTTTTCAGGTTCTTTTAAATATTGTCTCAGGATTGTTATGTTCTCTTCCTTGAGGTTCTTCTTGAGCCAGTCTTTAAAGACGAAGCATTTTTCTATAGTATGCCCAAGCAACCGATGGTATGGGCAATAATTTGGTTCATTCTTCTTATCCACTTCTTCGGGCTTCTTTGGATCCGGTAGTTTGAATTCTTGCTTCTTCATCAGACTCCTGAATATTTTAGGTATAGCTTCATCCTTGAAGGAATACACAACTTTTTGTCGTTCCAACAGGGATATTCTTTTATCCCCTGTTTGAGGTACTCCTTCTTGAGGCGGCCACTGGTTGGATTGATTATTCTATTTCTGAGAGGACTGGCGATGTTCTTCTGCATATATCTTTATCGACTGCTTTTGTTTGTCGACGGTCACCACTACTTCTGATTTCTTTTAAAACACTTTAGCCACCTTAGCATTTTCATGTGGCTCCATGTGCTTTATTTCCTCTTGAAGACTGCTGGCTTTACTGAGTAGCTTCTCGAAGGATTTGATGGTGACTACCTTAAGCATGAATGCTACTGGCCAATGAATGCGCTTGAGTAGAATTTCAATCGCATGATGTTTCTATAGCTGAGGTTCGCATTTCATGCTAAGGTTTCTCCACCTCAAAATATAGTCGACCAAGGTTTCGCTAGGATTTTTCTTTTCCATCATGAGTTCTCCAATAGACACATGGTGTTGTGCCCCAGCAAATCTTTTCACAAATAATTTTTCCGATTCAGAAAATGTTTTAACTAACCAGTTGGGCAAGTCAGCGTACTAGTCAAAAGCAATTCCTGATAAGCTGCTGACAAACTGCTGGCATAGTAGAGCTTCATTATTCCTCTTGTTGCCACAGCTGGCTCGGAAATGCGCTATATGCTGTCTGGGATTTCCAGTCACGTCGAATATTTTAAAGTTTGGGGCCACAAAACCCTTGGGGAAGGGTACGGCATCGAACTCGTCCGGATAATGTCTACCCTTCAAAATCGATGCACCGCCCTTGGATTGGGCTAAGGTGTCCTGCACTTGTTCAACCATTTGCTTGAACTCCTTTTCTGGCATGACACTTGATGGAGAATCTTTCTTTGGTTGCTCATCTTTGTTTGTTGAAGTAGTCTCTCTTCTTTCATCTATGATGTGTATGATCTCTAGCTACTTAACTTCATCTTTTTTAGCTGAAGTAGCCTCTCTTCTTTCATCTATAATGTGTATGATTTATGGCCGGTTAATCTCTTGAGAAGCCAATTACGGTGCTTGCAATTGCCCATGAATGGTGGTCATGGCGGTCATAGCTGCAATCATCTCTTCTATTCTTTTCTTCAGTAGACTAACCTACTCATCCCTTAGAAGGATAACCCTACACAGCTCATCTACGGCCTTCTCTTTGCTTCGGTGTTCTCTTCAGTGTGAGGTTGAGCCTCGCACGCAGATGTGGTGGCTCTGGTTTCAATCACATGGACATCCATGAAATCCTCCTCCAGGTAATCATTATAATCAAAATTTTCATTGTCTCTATCAACGGAAACTCCGTGTTCTCGAGCCAACTTGGAAATCTCAACCCGGAGTTTCTCAAATTTTTCTTCAATTATCTATTCCTTGATTGCTTTAAGATCTGGAGGACCCTGATGTACATCCTCCTCTTGTTCCTCCATCTCACTGGCTATTGTCACAACGATGTGGGATATTTCAGATCCTAGTTTCATTTCTTATTTCGCGGGATCACTGGATTGTATTGGTGTGTCAACCTTTGGTATCCATACCTTTTATTTTTTGACGATGATGTCTCAGGACAGAGCAGTCGGGGGAAAGTATGCTCCCCGTGGTGTAGACCGGCTACAGTGCCAGGTAATCGTCTCGTCTTTGCCTTTAGGATTGTAGAAATATCTTCATAACGGGAGATGGGTAAGATATTCGGATCCATTCTCAACTTAACTGGTCGCCAGCCTGCGGTCCTGGTGGCAGTATAATCAGTAGTAATTACGACGGTATCAATTCTGTTCCCTAAACGGAACCAAACGGGGATGCGAGTAGGTGGCACTCCAGCGATTTTGTGGGATCGCATGGCGTATTTGACGCCCTTCAAAACTTCCTTTTTCATGCAAGGAGAAATTGTATCTCCCACTCATTTAAGTAACTCGCTAACCGAACATCCTTCTTTGGTAGCAAGCCTTCTGAAAACTACACTAACTCAAGTGATAGGAGTGAACTTCTTCCTCTCCTCACTGTGTCTATGAAGTGATGGTAATGCGGCAGCGATCCTTTGGATACTCTTATATCCATCGGTATCTGTTAGAGGATGGAATCTACTTGCTCATTTCTGGTAGCACTTCTTCATCTTGATGAGGTTCCTCGTCAACGGGTGTCTCTTCGAGAGCCTGGGCTTTAATGACCCTCCGAACTCTTCTATTGTGGTTCCTCCTTTATGTTCGGGATAGTGGTACAATCCTCAAACTTGATCCGATCTCAAACACGGGTTTAGTCGAATCCTCAACAATCATCACTTCTTTCCCCTTAGCAGCAGCGGGGCTAGCGGGCTTGACGGGTGTTGTGTCAGCAGTAGCTTTGGCCTTCTTGCAGGCAGGGAAGTCCTGAAGGCAATTCAGATTGAATTCTGGTTCAAACTGAATTTTGCAGACAGTTTTTGTATTTTTAGAGCAGCGATCTTCATTACCACGAATGGGGCTTTTCCGAGGATGACCTCGAGATCTTCAAATCCAGCTTGGAACTTGATGGTGGGAGCGACGTTACAGGCTACGGGCTTCATGGCTCGTTGGCAGGTTGCAGGAAAAGGTTATCGTTGGGTAGGCCATTACAACAGGCTTTAAAAACAAAAAGTTTCAGGGTTAGCTATATGGCCAAAAACCTCGTAATTTGTAGTGCAAGCACTCAAAATAGAGGTTGATCTGTACACCGGGCGGATATTAATTTGTGAGTATTTTAACATGGTTGTTTAAAAAAGTGTAAAATTTAATTAATATAAGAAAATTTCAAAGTACGCGCAGCATAATACAATTTGGTTTAATTTGCGAAATAGCAAATCAAATTTGGAAGGGAGATGTGAAGTATTTTAGGACCCAGTGCGGGACCCATTTAATGGCAGACAATGCCCAGGTGTAACTAGTCCACCGACACACCTATTGGGGGTCCGACCCCACATGAAAATTTAAAGAGCCCTTATTGGCCTTCTGAACCTCTTTGTTCAAAGATGGTTGAAACAACTAGTCCTAAAGTCCAAGGAGTTAGTCGTACCTTCCCAAGAAAGAAATGGGTAAAGTATGTCAACAGAAGAAGGGTAATTTTGTCCAAGAGGGATATGGACACATTATTGATGTGTGAAAATAATTTTTCTTGATTTATATGGAGATAAAAGCTTGTCCCCAGCGGAGTCGCCAGAAGCTGTCGACGCTATTTTTGGTTGGAGGATTGTTGTCCGTAAGAAGCTGTAGGCCACCAGAATCAAAATCCTGTCGCCCGCTTCGGAAGGACATTTTAATTTAAGTATATATTTAGTTTTATAAAAATATGAAATCAAACTGACCCCATATTTTTCATAGTTTAAATGAAAGAGCGTTGTACCTCAAATCCTATATCTATCCCAAAGGATAAACACAAGACTTGAGGATGAGGCTCGATATAATAAACTAAGGAATATATGATGTCCTTTTGGTCTGTGAAACTTTAATATTGGTTGAAAATTTCCCTTATTTAATATAAAGGATTAAATAGGGTTTATATTAAGCTGGGTTCGCACATACTTCCTATAAGGGCAAGCTCCTATAGTTACTTACATCTTAAATGACCAAAGTCACCTAAGCAGACTCTAGATAAAAATCAGGAAATATTATCTTAAAGGAATTTCAAAGGGTATGACTTTTCAATAATATCGGACGTAGAGGTGTGAAAGGGGATTGGTTCAAATTTGGAACATATTGTTGTAGAATCCAAAAGAGGAAGAACTAGGGGATGTCATGGATCCAGAGGAGCACTCCGTAATTGTTTCATCCTGTCAATTTTATTAGTTAGGGTTTACATTCGTGTGAAACGATCACACCAATAGCATGGAAGATGCGAGGATTTAGGTCGTGACAGACGACAACCTCGGAATCTTAAGACGAGTTAGGGCTTATATTGTATAGCAGGGTTATACAAAGGCCTAAAGATAAGGTGAGGATTTACGTTGCATAACCAAGCAACCTTGAAGTCCTATGGATTTGTTGTTTAATTCTATGGAAGAAAGATTGGTTTAGCTGGGGAAGACAGGTTTTACTATTGAAGATGACCGTGTTGCCCACCATGCCAGCTCCAAGCTCCTGCCGCGATGAGTTTGAGTTTTCTAGTGTATCAAATTATAATGACTAATCAGGTGGCCTTATGGTAGAAGTTCTTTAAATTTTATGAGGGCATATTAAAGTTGATTAGAGCGACACCAGTTAGGATCCTACGGTTCCCTCTTTCCGGCACCACTATTTTCTATTGGATTCACTTAGCCCAAATGAACTTACTAAGATCAAACTTAATGAGTTCCATAATTTCATTTAGACCGTGGGAAGCCTCGTTAGCAACCGTAGGTTACCTCCTCCGATGGATTCCTAATCATCCGATAGAGACGTCTTAATTTAGTTGTAATTGTTGTTTTATGATGTTTTTGATTAGTGATTAAATTTTGAGTTGTTTTATATTTTGAATGTTGTGGCGGTGAACTTTATCTTGGTTGATTTTAGTTTTGGTTTTGGTTTTGTGGCTATCCTGATAGTTTTAGTGATCATGCAGGGTGGCGACATTGTTTAGCATGCAAGTTTGTAGGTATAAAAGTATAGTATGAATGTACAAGAAAGACAACAATGAAAAATGTAAAAGCATACCTGACAAGTCTTCTCGTTCCACCACCTGAAACTCAAAAGAGATGTTAAGGCAGTTTATATGAAATAGGCAAGTAAAATTTTGACAATCTACGTAACCCTAGGTCATATCTTGGTGGGTTCTTAGGAGTTCAATTAAGGATGATTTTGTTAAGCAAAACATATTTATTTTAGTAGAACTTCAAGTTATCCAACAGATCTAGAGAAAGAAGCAGGTCCATGCTACTCTCTCGCTATATGGTGGAAAATCTTGAGCTCTTTTAAACTTAATATGTTGCTTAATAAGTCATCTTGTAAATACCCTTAATGCTAAGTGAACATTGATGTCTCAATTATCCCTAAGAATAGGTTAATTATCACTTATGATTCAATTTAAGAATTATGTGGATGAAAACCCTTAAAGAGGCAAGTTTGTGTAGTTGGGACACTTAGCCAAATTTTAACCCTAATTGGGCTTGTAGTGTTTGAAAGATGTTTTAATTTTCAGTGATATTTACTTTTCTAATCCTCATTTAAATGAAACTTGATTTAGCCTAAGTCACTACTAAACCCTTAAGACCTAGGTGAGTGTCTTTATTAACTTTAAAACGATCAAGCTTTAGGTGATCATGATTCATGATTTGGATTTTATTTGAACATCAAAATAGGGATATTAAATTGATTAATTATTTACTTCAAAAGTCGTACCCCTAAGTCCTAGATTCATTTTATTTTAATGAACTTCCAAATCTTAATAATTTAGAAATTTATTAACTTATCTCTTTAATGAGGAAAGTGAGATTGGTTTCTACCAATTACCCTTGTATTTTAAATATCAAATAAATTGAGATTTTTCAAAGAAAATTCTTAACTTGACCAAGGTAAATTCTAATCCCTTGAATTTTTTACTGGAGGTAGTTTTAGACCAGAGAAGCCTTTGGACTAAATTTCATGATTTTTTTTTAATTTTATTTAAATTATTAAAATTATTTTAAATTCTGGAGTATTTATTGAATATGAAATATTTTAAATTAGGAAAATTAAGTTTTGCAATTTTAAAAAATCTCCCTAAGGTCTGAGAACCCAAGGAAGCAAATTTTATCTTTATTTTTTATTTTTCTTTGATTTATTCGAATTATTTTAGGGGAAATCCATTTTTTCGCCTTTAAAAATTATAAGCCTTTAAAATTTATTTTTAAGCTTTGAAATTCAATATCTTTACTTAAAGAATCAGGAAAAAATATCCCAATTATTTCTAAGTGCTTAGAAAATAATTTAGAACATTTTCATGAATTTTATTATTTTTGTGATTTTTAGGGATTTTTAATTATTTAAATATTTAAAAATAGGCTAAAATAAAGTTTCTATTTTAAATATTATTTTATTTTTTAAAAATACCCCTAATCATAGAGAACTCAAAAAATAAGTTTTTATAGATTTTCGAGTTATATTTTGATTTTTAAAAAACGTTTAAATGCTAAAAATGATGTTTATCTTTAAAAATTAATTTAAGTTATCAAATAAACTCAAAATATTTTAAAATTTTTATGGGGAGTTCTCTGGATCATAAATAACAGTGGAGATCAAAAATCAAGTCATTTAAATGTTTATATCTTTCAAAATCAATGATCTTAATGATTTAGCGTTCATGAAAATTAAGTATATTTTAAATGAATTGACCCATGAAATTATTTCTAAAAGCTTCTCTGGTCATGGTGGACCTTCCAATTTTTTTTTGGAATTTTCTAAGCAACATGCTAGTTTCCATGATTATTTTAAGCAAATAATGCACATAGACTTCAAAAATGGGATCCTTTGTATAGGAACCTCCTCTGACTTTGGAAAAATCAGAGAATGTTCCCCTTGACAGATGCTACAACATGCCAAAATTTCCAGCCAACGTGATGTGTCAATATGCATAGAGAATCAAATGATTCAAAATAATGTTTAATTAATTAAAAAAATATGCATCAAATGGACTTGAAATTTATTCCACATTGTTCTCCTCTTTTCACTGAGCAAGAAGATTTTTTTTTTATATTTTTGTGATTTTTCTACACAAAGTTATAGATTTTTTAAGTTATGAGTATTTAAATAAATAGCAAAAAGCCCTATTTTTCAATTTAAACAGCGCGGTGCCTCGTCACGCTACGGCTGCTCCGAAACTCACGCGGCGTGCTCCTATTTGATGCCACCATCCACCCCAACAGCCACGGGTCCCGCTGTTTGTGAGAAGCCTTGTCTGGCTTCATCTCCTCCGTCCATTCGATACATGTGCAATCGGACGGCGCGTGGTCATCATCCCCAATAGCTTAGGCTAAGAACCGTCCACCTTTGAGGCTTGAGATATCTCTCATTTCACAACCAAATTAAGTGAATTTTTTTTAAAATGCTCGTCTAAGTAAGACCTAGGAGTGATTTTGATCAAGACCGATTTTGGGTATTGATATAGAGCTATGGTGGAGGCTATTTCAGAGGGTAATTTGATGGAGCTTTTTCTTCTCTTGCTGTTGTGAAGGTGTGGGCACAAGAAATTGAAGTTTGGTGGAGCTTCAAAGATATCCTATTTCTACCCTAATTTTCAAGCTCAAAATTAGGGTTACACAGGGGGAATCAAGGCAGTGGAGTGATTGGAATGGGTTGTGGAGGTCTCAAGGAAGCTCTGTGAGTGATTTGGGAAACTCTATCTAAGAAAATTTTAGCACACCTCCCATGGCCATGGAGGTGAGTTTTTTATAAAAATGGTCATGGGGTGGCTCAGAGCACAATTTTGGGTGCATTTTGGTGCTTAGGTGGAGGGCAGAGGAGCTCTACAACTCAATTTGGCTAAGCTTGATTTGGGTGAAGTCCCATGGGGGTGGCTCTTGATTTTGAGCTTTTTTGGTCACTAGGCTAGCCAGTGCTCAGGGCATCCAGAGGAATCCATCACAATAATTTAATGCAAATGTGCTTTAATTTGGCAAATATATCTTAAGCATGTATGTTTTTGGGAATAAGATCCCTTTATTTGGGGGGCCTTTGGTCCATGGTATAGTTTTAGGTGGTTAGAGGTGTTTTGGCTTGCCTTATGGGTCAACTAACGGCTGGGGTGCAGTTAATTTGGTTGCTTTAGGGTGGTTAGGTCACATTTAGTGCATGGGTCCAAGTGGGTGCAAATGACCAAATCTTGGGTTTATTCTAAGCTATACATGTCAATTGGCCCAAATAAATGTTGCAATTGGTGTAAATTATCATAAATAACAACTTTGGTGAAGGATGAAAGTAATTTTGAGCTCAATTAAAGGGTCAATTTGGGGGAATTTTGAATTTTAGTCAATTTGGTCATGTTGGGCTAAGCTTGGGTCTAGCTTTGGTTAGCCTTGGGATAAGTCCAAAGTGATTGTTGTAAATGGTCAATAGGGACCCCATGAAGAGTTTTCCACATGAATTGGATGCCAATTTGGGGGTTAAGGCAATCAATTGGGTGAAATTTGGGGACTACGCCAATTTGGGGCTAAATTTGAGAATTTTGGATTTAGGCCAAAATAAAATTGATTTGAGGCTTCACCAAGGCCAATTTATGGTTTATTTTGATTTATAATAATGTTATAAAGATTTTACAACATTAATTGGGGCCAATTGACTAGGATATGGGTTCAATGTGGTGAGATTAGGGCATATGGTCAAAATTGGGGTTTTGACCTAAATCAAAATTAGGCTCAAATAAAGGGCTAATTAAGCTTGTATTTGGTTTATTTTAGCCATATAAAGAGGTAATTTGAGTTTAGGATTGGAATTGGGGTCAATTGAGATCAAATTGATGGACATTTGAGTTGAATTTGGGAAATTTGGGTCCTTAAAGGTAAATTTGGGGATTTTGGTTAAAGATGGTCAAATTTGTCAAATTGGGTCATGTGGTAGTTGAGAAAAATAAAATTGGGAATATTTGGGATTTATTGAGATTTTCTACGAATTTTTAGAATTTTTGGAATTTTGGGCTATGGAGGGGTATTTTGGTAATTTGGTCGTTTTTTGAGATTTTCGGTAATTTAAGGGTCTGGAGGTTTTAAAAATGTTTGAAATGAATTTTGATCAAATTTGGGTATTTTGCGTAAACTTGGGAATTTTGGCAAAGTGTAGGGTTTCAAGGGTGTTTAGGTAATTTGGGGGTGTTTAGGGACAAAAGGTCAAGATGGGTATTTTTGATAGGATTGGGTAACTAATCACCCTAAATGAGCCATGGACCAAAGGAAATCCCATTTTGGGTCCTCTATGTGTTGGTCTTAGTTAACTCATAGCCCTAGGCTTGGTAGGTTTAGGGGACCATCTACAAGAGTATCCCAAAAAAATCAAGGGACCTAGGCTAGAAATTTGAGTTTAGGATTGTGAGTGATTCTGAGTGTAGATGAGTGTAGTGAGTGCCTTAGCTCCAGACCAACACCCAAGGTCAACCCTAAGGTCCAGCAGTCTTAAGGGTGACTCATCTTGAGTTGCCCTTATAGTGACCCCACCTATTAAGTGTTAGAGGTTAGGACCAATATTTGGAACTCTATTTCTAATGGTGAGGGTTTCAAATCTAGTTTTCTAAGAATAGTCAATAGGAAAGCCCTATGGCTAGACCTTAGGCTACTAAAGTGGAAAAAACTAAACCTCAACCAACAGTGAGGTCAACATTATCCTTCGGGACAAATACATCACTTGTGGTATTAAGCTCATTTATTTAAACTACTGGGGATATGGGACCAGTCTAGTCTTGTATTTTCCAAAAACCAAAATACTATTTTTTTCAAAATTCTATATATATATATATATATATATATAAGCCTTGAAGGATTCCCCTAATATTAAATTAAAACGGGTGTTAGGATATCCATCCTAGCGGCAGACCACTCAACAACTCCCAACTTTTTAGTTCCGAAAGCTCATAATTTACATATTTAATATAATTAAATCAAATTCATTAACCCATTTAATCATAAATTACATATCTTACCTCTCTTATGGGGCCCAAAACCGAAGAGATTAAATCAAAATCTTCTTTTGTTAGGAAGAAATTCATTGGCTCTAAAGCTTAGGAGGGTTATAACAAATTTCTTGTATCAAAGAAGCTAATTGCAGAATGGGGTTTCAATAACCCCAGGGATGCTATAGAAAGTATGATTGTATCTCATCATTGGGAGGCTTTCTATTACACTACAGTTGTAGCTATAACTTTTATGATTAGACAGTTCTACGCTAACCTCCTTAATGCCTCTGATGATTCAATTTTCATGAGGTAAAAGTAGACAAAAAATTTCCCCAACACGCATTAATGTGTTATTTTCAATGGGAGATTCCTCGATAAGTTTCTACTCTAGCTTCGAGACTATTGATACTAAGCTTAATGAGATTATCCAGTTCTTAATTAATGCCAAAGGAACTTGGAAGGTGAGGATTGACCATGGGTCAATTTTTCCTTATCTAAACTTAATGCACCTTCCAAGGCTTGACATTATTCCATCCCTAACAAGATTCTTCCTTCCAACAAACTTAGTTAGGTAATGCATGAGGGAGCTACTTTCAATTTCTGTATTTAGACTATGAAAACCATAGACATTGGCTCTCTTATTTACCAATCTATTATTATTACTGCAAAGGGAGGATCTACTCTTGGTTAGGTCATCCCTTCACTATTTTTGTCGTTTGCTAGTTTTAGATTTGAGGAAGAAAAGGAGCTACTTCACCCATTGCAGAAAATTAGGTAAGATAATGTGAATTTTAATGATAAACATGCTATTTTTTAGCATGGAGTGAGTTCTTCTTGGGCTCCTTCTTCTTCATAATCATCTACTTTGTATTCTTCATCTCAACCTCTTATTAGCTTGGCCTCATTGTTAGAGTACTTGAAGATCATAGAGGAAGTTATTGCCATTACTCTTACACATGTTTATGATAATGCAGACTATCTAACACATACTGATTGACATAATAAATGTCAATATGCTAACAAAGATTTCTTTCATGCAACCCAAATAGTGATGTATAAACAAAATCACTGGATTGAGGGTAACAAATTAGTGGAGTTTCTAGTTTGCTCAGATTACCAGTTATATGAATATAGCAAACAAATGAAGGAGGAATCAGGTGCGAAAGCTCATGATGATGGTGGAGATGATGAGGATGATGAGGATGAGGGGTAGATTTTTATATGATGTGGACGTACTGATTTCTTTGTTTTCCCTATTACAGTATTGTTGTATATTATTTTAATTTTTCTGATGTACTGAACATAGTATTTAATTTTGTTGTGGCGTGGTTGTATTTGAGGATTAGCTTATTCTTGCTCTTAACTCATGTTAACTTATTTTTTGTAATATTGTAATTCATTTTGGTGTACTTTCATTTTAAACCTATTTAGCTACAATCGTCAATTGCCTTCATTTCAGGTTGTTAGGCTTTAAAAAAAATAATGAGGTATGTAGGGTTAATTTGAAATTTTTGCACTTTTGAGTAAAGAAAACATAGTTTTTTTTTTTTTTTTGAATTCCATGTAAATAAGTCTAGACTAGTGTTTAGTAAACTTACAATTTAACTAGTAGAAAAATGATTTCACTATTTACTTTTACAAAGAGTTACTTATTAGTTAACCAAGGTATCTAAGATATACACTTCCTAAGAATTAAGCCTCTATTAAAAATATAAATTTCAAGTATTACACATTTTCGTTGAAAGGTTTAAAAGAAAAAGTGAGAGTGTGTGACAGGTTTTACTCTGGAGGGTTAATAATGGAATTCAAAACTATTTAAGGTCTATCTTGATATAGTAATCATCCTTAAAGTAAAGCTAAGGATTGAAATAAACTTCCTAAAGCAAGAAAAAAAGAGATTAAAAAAATTATTAAGGGGAGAAGCTTTAAGAGAGGCTAAAAAAAAATTTATTTCACTAGATTCTTTTTTAAAGTATAAACATTCTTACATTCCTAAGCTTATTTGTATTCAAAGAGAATGTGTACGTTTTTTTTTTTAAATGGAGTGCTTAAGTTCTATTGTTATAACATCTGAAATACTCAAGTTAGCAAGCATTTACTCCTTTGTAAATTGAATAGAAAATCAGGTTTTCCTAGTTAGATGAAAGGTTTACTTATACCTTAAGGATAGATTAGTTTTCTAGAATTAATCTAAATTTACTTTATGTATTTTTGACCGACTTTATATATGCTTAATAATATAAGATAAATATGGACGTAATAAATATTCAATAATTGTAAAGTCAAACTTATCAAGGCAAGTATACGTATCGCTCAAGTAATATAGGGCTCTAATGGAATCCTAGATATCGGTCCCACAGGGAGTAGGATTAGATCTACGAAATAAGATTTTATAAAAAGCAATACTTTATCACAATAACAAAGTTCAATTTGTTTATTTGTCACTAATAGGCAATTGCAATAAATATGTAATTTTAATAACTATTAAATAATGAATGATACTAATGAATGTTTAAATGTGATATTCAATATATAAGAAAGCATCCTTCTTTTTATCAAGAAATTATAGTGAATGGATAAAGTGAATTAGTTCAAAGTATAGTGTGTCAAATACGAGCATACCTATTCCTTATCTTTTGGTCCAAGCATAAAGAAAATTGACTAATCCTATGCTTGTTTATATCTATGGCGGGGCTGGGAGGATCCCGGCTCTCACTTTGGAGCTCCCAAGTTCCCCTCGCCTGAGGGCTAATGACCGACTTTTTGTAAATCGACAAATACAAGAATTTAATGGCGCTACTAGAAGATTTAATTTCTAACATTGGCGTCCAAAGACTTGATCGCAACTTTATAGATTTGTCTAATTTAATTAAGATGTATAAATATAATATTCAATATCGTTGAAGTCAAATTACACTTATCAACGCAAGTATACGTATCGCTCAAGGAATATATGGCTCTAATGGAGTCTTAGATATCGATCCCTCGGGGAGTATTTTAGAATTACGGACTAAGACCTTCGAAAAGCAAAACTTTAATCACAACAACGACGTTCAATTTGCTTATCTATCACTAATAGGCAATTGAAATAAATAGATAATTTTAATAACTAATAAATAACTAATGATATAAAGTAGGGTTTAATTGTGAAATTCAATATATAAGAAAGCATCATTCTCCTTGTCAAGAAATTATAGTGAATGGATAAAATGAATTAGTTCAATTTATGTTACGACAAATAGGAGCATACTTATTCTTTACCCTTTGGTCCAGGCATAAAGAACATT
>NW_018251176.1:5043-6011 GCF_001263595.1 Phalaenopsis equestris | reverse complement strand
CCAAGGGCTTTGTCCTCCCTGAATCTTGGATGTAATCTTCACTTTAGTTGTAAAACTCAACATATTTTAACAAATCAATTGGCCAAATTAAAAGTAAATTAAGATCAAAGTGAAAATATCATCACAATTTCTTAAACATTTTCATGGCTCCACAAATTCAAATCATCATTTCACAAATCTCGAGACAAGGAGAAAGACAGAGAAATCTACTCAGTACTAATGGGGAAAATACAACAAAACTTGGAATTCATATATAAAATTAAAGGCATATAAACTACAACAAGTAAATAACTTATCTCTTAGTTCTCCCCAAGACACTCCTTGAAGTTCCTCTGAATCTCTTCCTTTCTTTACAACACACAGAATTCCTCTTCAAAATAGCAAGGAGGAAGAAATCTCTCACTTTCCCTCCACTCTTACAATTTCTTGAAGAAATCCTCACAATTGTTACATACTAATGGACCCTCTCTAACCTCAAGAGCATATAGAGCCTCCAAATGTTTCTTTTAAAGTTATAGAAGAGTTTTCAAGAGTTGCTCAAGCATCCCTTAAAAAATCGTCCACATTCAATGCATCTGTTGAGAGAACCGACATGCTCGCCGTCAGCGGTCTTCTATAATATTTAATTCTGGACTCTCGGGAAAAACTCGCCGTCAGCGGCGACGACTCGTCGTCGGCGCCCAAGATCAAATCTTCATATTTTGGTCCTTTTTGCTCCAAATTCGCGCATTTTTGCATATTTTTGCTCCAATGACCATAATTCAACATACCTACAACAAAACATCAAAAATACCTTTCTTTAAAGTGTAATATCATCAGAATCAGTGTAAAATAGGTATGAAAATATCAATATGTTTTCCTTTGGTCCCAAACTTAACTATTACTTGTTCTCAAGTAATTTTAGTCCTACATAAAAGTTATGATCTACTGCAATAAAGTTTTAATTCAGAAAAACTATAAGTTTGATC
>NW_018251176.1:2417-4607 GCF_001263595.1 Phalaenopsis equestris | reverse complement strand
TTTGAACAACACTTTTACTTTCCTAAATTTGAAACTCAAAGTATTCCTTTACCTTATACATATTTCATAATTTTTACATCATTGAGTCCCAATCTTTTCTTCGCAAATGAATTTCCAAATTATTAGTACTTCAAAATATAGTTTCCTTTACTTTAAATAGTTAACTATAATCTTATTCTCTTATACTAAATATCTTAAGGTACAAAATTAATTCTCATTACTAAAATATTTTTTTAAATATACCATAATATTTAAATAGTTACAAAAATATAGTTACCTGAATTAAATTCACTACATAAAATCATATAAATAATTTTTAAAAATATTGAAATAAAGGACATCTAATAGTTAATCTTTTTCTTCCCTCCCCTAAACTTAAATTTTTAAATATGAAATACTATAGTTGGAAATAAAAAACTATAAATATAAATCATACCTCGGTATTGTAGGCATTTTTATTATTCTGAAAATTTTGCAGGCCTTTTCAAATTTTTACTTCACCTGATCTGTAATATTATGAGCTTTCTACACATATAAATCATTAGAAGAATTTCTGGGTAATGAAATTTTAAAAACTAAACAATTAAAACTAAAATGCAAAACAAAAATCACATTACAATCGACAATTCTACTCAATATCTATTGAACTACACATGCACATTTAACTATAACACTAACTTTATAACAAGAATCCAAGTACACAACACAAAATAAAAATGAAAGTCCAAATAAATAAGCATCAATTTCTATTACAAAAGATTACATAAAATAAAAATACAAACATAAGTACATCAATTTCATTCAATATCAAAATCCCAAGCTATATCTTCATCGCATTGAACAGCAGGCGGATTGGGTTGATACTGAGTATATCGGGGGCATTCAAGAAACGTAATATCAGACTCTCCTCTGTAGTGTCCTATCGAGGGCACTCAGGAAACATAACATCAGGCTCATCACTGCAGTGTCAGGCCTGAGCTTCATAATAGGCTACCTCAAAATTAGAATGTCTCTGCAGGTACTCACTATCATAATCGTGTCGACGTTCTAAACCTCCAATCCTTTCACTTATCAGGTCTATGCTCTTCCGCTGCAAGGTCAACTCATTCATCAAATCAGAGAGGGTAGGGGAACTAGAAGGTAGAAGGTCATAACTTTTAGAAGGGACATCTCTACTAATAAAAGGTTCTTGACTTCTACTCCCAGTTCTACATTTCTCATGGGATTCATAACTCTTCAAATTAGCCTTACTAATGGGTTTCATAGGATAAACCCATTCTTCATCTCCACTTTCCACTCCAGAAAGTTTGAAAATTTTATAAATAAGTCCAAGATGTCCTATTATTCTCCCCACATTTAGAGTTCTATTATTCTGAATACATAAATTCAGAATAGCTCTATCACTAGTTACCTCACTATGATGATAGGTCGGTAACAGAGTAGAGGAAATGAAATAGTGTCATGCCTTAGAGGTGGCATTCAAAATGGAAGGAGAAAAATTAACCCTTTCTCGTTGCTTTATCTTCCATGTTCATTATTTTCATTACCCAGCAGTGAGAAAGTTGATCACATCATTAAGGGGGCCTTCTGTTATACTAAAAAATTCATAGTGGCAGCTATAAGAGTCTGGGACTTCATAAAAAGTGTTGATGCGGGCAGCAGTAAACTCAACAGGGAATCCATGCACTTGAACGATTCCGTCATCAGAATAAATCACATTGGCGTAGAACTCCTTCACAACATTTGCATCAGCTTTATTGGTGGTGTAACATAAGTTTTCCCATCTCTACTCGATAATAACTAGTTTGATTTCTCCTCCCGAACTTTCAAAAACTCGATCTTGTATGCACTTTTTTCCTTTAAATATAGTAGTAATTTTTTTCTAATCCATTGCATTGACGAAGCGAGACTCATCGAACTCAACCCGTATCTTTTGTAGTGGAGTCATTTCAATCTAATAAAATTATAGAAACATTCCAAAAATTACTTCAAATATGTAAATCATGGCTTCCAATAGTAATTCTAAGAGTTCAACAATAAAATCCATGAATCTCTTCCCAAATTTTCTTTACATTCCCAAATTTTTTGGATCTCCTCAATGTGGGAGAAATTCATGGTGGAAATCAAATATTTTTAGCTTGGAGTGAAGCTCTTACCTAGAGATGATCAAATCCGGTGTCAAAAAGCCTT
>NW_018251176.1:0-697 GCF_001263595.1 Phalaenopsis equestris | reverse complement strand
TTTTACCACTGGAACCACCACGGCGGCAGTAGTGTAGCACAACACTTCCCATCTTTGCCGCACTATCGTTTCTTCAATATCCATCATGGGATTATTTAATCCGCGATTCATGAATCCTCATTCTTTGATTAATCTTTTCTTCATCAGCAACTTGTTGAAGATTCGCTGCGCTTTCGCACTAATAAACTTTTATCGATTGAAAACTCGCATTCTGGGATTATCAGGGGAATTGGATGTCATAGGAATGAAATTGGTAGAGTTTCACTTCATTTCTTGAGGGAAAATATGAATTAGAATTTGAATTTTGGAGTTTAAAAAGACTATTCCCGCCCAAAAACCTTCAAAAATTGCCACTCAAACATAAGAAACCGTCATCTCACCGATCTCGCCATCGGCGGCCTCGAGGGTGTCGCTATGGCACCGTCGGCAGCCTTTTAAATTAATTTTGTCTGGACTCTTGGGAAAAACCCGCCATCGGCGGTATCGAGGGCGTCGTTGGTGCCTAAGGCAAAATTTTCACAGTTTCGCTCTGGTCCGAATGCGTTCCAATTTTTTTTCATGGATCCAATTTTTAAGATGTTTCAAGGGTAAATAAGAGTAGTATAGCTTAATACTACCATAAAATAGTCATAATCTCAAATAAAAACTACTATAATTGCAAAAAAAGTAAAGATAAATATGGGTTGTCTCCCATAAA
>NW_018251175.1:37942-46634 GCF_001263595.1 Phalaenopsis equestris | reverse complement strand
CAATAAACAAGCATAGGATTAGTCAATGTTCTTTAGGCTTGGACTAAAGGGTAAAGAATAGGTACGCTCCTATTTGGCACAATATAAATTGAACTAATTCATTTTATCCATTCACTATAATTTCTTCGCAAGGAGAATGATGCTTTCTTATATATTGAATATCACAATTAAACCCTACTTTATATCATTAATTATTTATTAGTTATTAAAATTATTTATTTATTACAATTATCTATTAGTGACAGATAAGCAAATTGAACGTCGTTGTTGTGATTAAAGTATCGCTTTCCTAAGGTCTTAGTCCATAATTCTAAACTACTCCCTGTGGGATCGATATTTAGGACTCCATTAGAGCCCTATATTACTTCAGCGATACATATACTTGCATGATAAGTGTGACTTTACAATTATTGAATATTTAATACGTCCATATTTATCTTATATTTTAAGCATATATAAAGTTGTTGTCAATGACCAAGTCCATATACTGGCCCATTCATAACAATACCCATAATAGATTTGAAATTAATCAGTCCCACATCAAGGGGCTTTTCAATTAAAATGTAATAGTTTAAAATGACACTTTCTCTTGTAACTTTACTAATCTTCATGGTAGGGAGTAATTTTAAAGATATGAAGAAATGCTATTGTTTTGATATTAGATTAAGCAGTGAAGCGGAAAAACTAGTGTATCCCTCATCTCTGATTTCCCAACTATCACTTTCATCTGTCAAAAAGTTATATACATCTTGCATCATTTCTCTCATTGGGATAAAATTCGTATAATGACAGGTTGGAACATTTTCTATCATATACAAATCATTAATTCAAGCCGGAGTAAATTATACATCCTTACATCAAATGAAGATGACTCCTTGGGTAATTCAATGTAAATTAGCATAGAATTCCTTTACTACTGGTACAACAACTGTAGCAGTAGTGTAACAAAGAACTTCCCATCATCTTTGTACAATGAATTTATCAATCAGAGAACTTGGATTAATCAATCCATGATTGATAAATGATTGACAAAGTCTCTCTCCCGACAAAGTCTCTCTCCCTGATAAGTCTCTTCTTTGTGATGACTTTGTTGTATAATCTCTGCGCGTCAAAACTGACAAACTTTCTTCCATTGAAAACTCCATACCTAGAAGTATTTCTGGAATTGGAAGCCATGGAATTCAAAATTTGGAAGTTTCTGGTCGTCCAAGGCAGTTTTTAGGCATTTTTTAGGCCTTAAAAAACACCTCTCAGCGGTTATTTAGGAGTGAAATCCCGCCAAAGTTCACCGCATGATCATGCGAAGCTGCTTGGGACACCATTGACGCTCCCGATGGCGTTGTCGGCGCCAAGATCCATATAAACAGGTGTCGTCGGCGCTAGACGCCAAAATCACGTCTTTTATTTTTTTTTTTCAATTTGATTCCAAATTTTACCTCCAATAATAATATTTGTCTTACTGTGTGATATATAAAATTGTGTAAGACTCAAAAATATTATTATTTCCTAAAAACACATATTAAACAAAATATTAATCTGTAAATATATATAGATTTATATATGGGTTGCCTCCCACAAAGCGCTTGGTTTAACGTCATCAGCCCGACGTACAATTATTTAATCAGGATGAATTAACATCAAAATTTATTTAAATTATGGCATGTGTCCTTCGTAATAATGTTTTAATCGACGTCCATTAACTTTAAATATCTTTCCAATTTTAGGATCTTTAATGACAATAATTTTATAATAATAGAATTTAATCACTTTAATTGGTCCTATTTGGATTTCAGTTTTCCTGGAAATAATATCAACCTTGTATTATATAATAAAAATTCTTGTCCAGGTTCAAACTTCTTCTTAATAATCTTTCGATAATATCATATTTTCATTTTCTTTTAGGGATTTTTGCATTATCATATGTTTCATTTTTAATCTCCACAAGCTCATTGAGTTACAATAGTCTTTTCTCACCAGCATCTTTTAGATTAAAAATAAATTCCTTAATAGCTCAAAACGCTTTATGCTCCATTTCTACTAGTAAGTGGCATGTTTTCCCAAAAACAAGTCTATATGGGGACATTTCTATAGGAGTCTTATAAGTAGTTCTGTTTGCCCATAATGAAGTAACTAATCTAATATACCAATCAAATCAATGAGGATTTATAGGTTTTTCTTTTTTTCTTAAAATTTGTTCTATTTCACGATTTGATATCTCTGCTTCATATTTCTGCTAGACCGCCAGTCTGAGGATGATAAGTAGTAGAGAATCTATGCATAATATCATATTTTTTGATTAATTTCTCGATTATCTTATTCCTAGAAAGAGTTCCTCTATTAGTAATAATTACTCTCGACATTTCATATCTTGTAAAATAGTTTTATTTAAAAGTTTTGAAACCATACGAGCATTACATTTAGGTACAACAATAGTCTTTATCAATTTAGACATATAATCAACAACATGTAGTACATAGAATATTCCAAATAAAGGCATAAATGGTCCCATATAATCTAATCCCCACATATTAAAAATTTCACCTTCCAATGTGTAATTCAGAAGCATTTCATTTCTTCTATAAATATTTCCTACTCGCTGACATCGATCGCATGTTTTAATATATTCATTAACATCTCTAAAAAGAGTAGGCCAGTAAAATTCAGCTTGGAAAATTTTGTATGCAGTTCTATTTGTTCCAATATGTCCTCTAAATTCAAAATCATGATATCATTCAATTATTTGTTAAGTTTCTTCATAAGGCTTACACATTCTAATAATTAGATCTTTACATTGTTTATATAAATATGTGTCATTCCAAAAATAGATATTTTAATCATATATAAATTTTGTTAATTTTTTATTCTTAATATATGGTTGTAGAATATCACTTACAATATAATTTATTATATCTGCATACCACAGTATATTCATTTCATCAATATTAAATAACTCTTCATTAGGGAAATTGTCTAAAATTTCATTTACAAAATTATTTAATATTTCTTTTTCTAACCAAGACAAATGTTCAGCTATTTGATTATTATTTCTCTTTCGATCAACTATAATATAATCAAACTCTTGCAATAGAAGTATCCATCCAATTAATCTTTATTTAGCATCCTTCTTTTGCATCATGTATTTGATAGCTATTTGATAGCAGAATGATCTATATGCACTATACATTTAGTTCCAATCAAATAAGGTCTAAATTTATCAAAGGAATAAACAATAACTAATAACTCTCTTTCAATAGTAGTGTAATTAATTTGAGCATTATTTAGAGTTTTACAAGCATAATATATTACTTTAAAAACTTTGTTGTGCCTTTGTCCTAAAATAGCTCCAATAGCATAATCACTAGCATCGCAAATTATTTTGAACAGTTTCTCCCAATCAGGTGGAACTATTATAGGTGAAGTGATTAATTTTTCTTTCAATAGATCAAATGTTTTTTTGTATTCCCCATTAAAATTAAATTTTGTATCTTTTTGCAAAAGTTGGCATAATGTCTTAGTTATTCTTGAAAATTTTCTTATATAATGTCTGTAGAAACCAACATATCCTCGAAAACTTCTTACCCCTCTAATCGTAGTAGGAGGTGATAATTTTTCAATTACATGAATTTTTGCAGGAACTACTTCCATGCCATTTTCAGAAATTTTATGCCCACGTACAATTGCTCTTGCAACCATAAATTGACATTTTTCCCAATTTAATACTAGGTTATTTTTTCACATAATTCAAGAACTTTTTCTAAATTATTTAATCATAACTCAAATGAAGTCTTGAATACAAGGAAATCATCCTTAAATATTTCCATTCCATGTTCAATCAAATCAGTAAAAATGACATCATACATCTTTGAAATATTGCACGTGCATTGCATAACCCAAAAGACATTCTACGAAAAGCAAATTTTCCATAAGGACTTGTAAATGTTGTCTTCTCTTGATCCTCAGGAGCAATTGGAATTTAATGATACCTGGTATATTCATCTAAAAAGCAGTAATATTTGTTTCTAGCTAATCTATCTAACATTTGCTCTAGAAATTGTAAAGGAAAGTGATATTTCCTGGTGGCCATGTATAATTTTCTGTAGTTTCTACAAATTTGCCAACCAGTAACTTGCCTAATTGGAATTAATTCATTTTTCTCATTTACTTCATTTACTTGGTGGGGGTTATTTTAGCTCATGCAATCGAGGTTGAGCCCGGGGATGTGGATGAGGAAAAGCCAAAATGATTACTAGATGGACTAAGCCAACCATCAACATTGTTGATGAAGAAAGCTCTGAGGAGGAAATGATGATGATAAAACAACAGAAACCACGATATGAAATCTACTTGGAAGATTTGTAGAAAAGTGAATATGAGTTGATGTATGATTGAATCAACCACTATGTGAATGTCATGACCCTTTCTCTAATTCTCCCTCAAAAGATCGAGATTATAGAGGTCAAGGAAGTCTGTAGCGCTGGTTCAAAGCCGATTAAATTTTACCATGCTTCTACTTCTGCTAATCTTGAAAATCATGTAAATTTGGATGAGAACCCTAATGAATTAATGGAATTACTTTGTGGTTACTTTTCTCCTCATGTACAAAAGTTAATTCAACAGGGATATTTGTCAAAATAAATGCCAAAACATAAGTTACAACTTTATGAAAAATTGTGGGTTGTTAAAAGTCAAATTCCCAACTCGAAAGAGGGTCTCAAATTTGGTACTATAGGATCATCCGATGATTCAGAATCTTTTATGGTAATTACTAGAGGGTTGGAAGTGGATTACCTCGATGTAGAGGATGACTCTCAAGATAAGTAAATAGGTGACGCCACACTGAAATTTGAAGATGAAATTGAGTCAATAGTGGATGAATTAAAAGAGATCAACCTAGGGACTAAAGAACATCCCGACCTACTTTCATAAGCTTTTTACTAAATGTGGAAGAATCAACAGAATTGATAGAGTTATTATCAGAATTTAAAGATTGCTTTGCGTGGAGCTATGATGAAATGTCAAGGATGTTAGCAGAAGTTGCAATTCATAAGCTCGGGGTGGACAAAGATATGACCCTAATAAAGCAAGCTCCCAGAAGAATGCGCCTTGAGATAAAGCATCAATTCATCATCGAGGTGAATAAATTAATAAATGCTAAATTTGTCCAAAAAAAGAAATACCCCACATGGTTAGCCAATATTGTGCTAGTGAAGAAGAAAAATTGACATATTCGTGTTTGTGTCAACTTCTGAGATTTGAACAAAGGTTGTCCAAAAGATGAATTTCTATTGTCGATACCAGAAAAGATGGTGGACATTGCTTCGACACATGATATTTTCTCCTTCATGGATGGATCATCAAGATAAAACCAAATCAAGATGGCTCGAGAAGATGTGGCCCTTATAGCTTTCCAGACGTCGATTGGGATTTTCTGCTACACAGTAATGCCGTTCGGGTTCAAGAACATCGGAGCAACAAACCAACGAGCTATGATGAAGATCTTTGATGACCTCATTAACAACCAAGTGGAATGTTACATGGATGATTTTGTTATTAAGAGTAAATAGAAAATAGACCATTTGTCTGATTTGAGGATCGTCTTTGAATGATTATGACAATATATCCTCAAGATGAATCCCTTAAAAAGTGCCTTTGACGTCACCTCAAAGAAATTTCTAGGATTCATTGTCCGTAATCAAAGAATTGAGATCGACCCAAATAAGATTAAAGCTATCTTAGAAATGCCTCCTCTCAAAACCTAGAAACAACTATGTTCCTTCCAAGGAAACTTGTCATATCTGAGTTGCTTTATTTCTAATCTCTCAGGTAGGTGTCAACCCTTCTCGGCATTAATTAAAAAGGATGCCAAATTAATTTGGGAAGAGAAATGCTAGCGTGCCTTTGACGATGTCAAACAATACTTAATGACACCTTCCTATTTTGGCAGCCCCTATCCCAGGAAAACCTTTGTTACTCTATATCGTGGCCTTAGATGACTCTCTCAGAGCACTCTTGGCTCATGTAAATGATGAGGATAAGGAAAATGCACTCTATTACTTAAGTCGACATCTAATACCGATGGAGATAAGGTATCCACCCATTGAGAAGCATTGTCTAGCTTTGATTTTTGGCGCCCAAAAGCTGAGGCATTATATGCTCTATCATAAGATTGCCTAAATTTCAAAAGTAAATCTTTTGTAATATTTGATGACCTGACCAACACTTTCCAGATGTTTAGCAAGATGGTCAATGTTTCAATTTCAATTAGATAAAACTTGTGTTCCCTTATGCACTATCAAAGGATAGATTTTAGCAGATTTTCTTGCAGCGCACCCATTACTAACTGGGTCCCCTCTCAATGATGAATTTCCAGACGATCAGATACTACAGATAGAACTATCCAGTGTCAGGCATTAAGATATGTAGTTTTATGGGGTTTCTTCATCCAGAAAAGACAAAAGATCAAAAACAGTTATACCGGGCAAAGCAGGAATTAGTCTGATTTTCATCACGCCGGATAAGGGCATGTTGTAATTCTCCTATAACTTGACAGAGCCATGCAAAAACAATTAAGCAAAATATGAAGCATTGATCACTAGTTGGAATTGGAAATCTTAAAGGATATAACAGAAATTTCCATGTACGGTGACTCGCAACCCGTCATCTAACAAGTTGTCGGACAACACAAGATTTTGATGCCAAGACTAATAGAGTAACATCGGTACTCAATGAAGATGCTTGAAAAGATTCCCAATGTGAATCTCTAGTAGATTCCTTGAGGTGATAAAACCCATGTTAATGTTCTAGAGAAACTTACCAAGGAACTAGAGTGTCCGCTAGAGGATTCCATCGACATTACAATACAAGGACAACGAGTTTTGTCTCGGATTGACCTCGACAATTTACATAAGCTCAAAAAAGAGGAATGAGTGATGATTGTAGTTTCTGACATCAATAAAGATTAGAAAAATCCATTAATAGAATATTTACAAATTGAAAAGCTACCAAAAGAAAGTCTGACGCATTTCACATCACAAGAAAGGTTATATCATATGCTCTAGTGGGTGATGTCGTATACAGAAGATCATTTGATCAGATGTGGCTATGATGTTTGAGCATAGAAGAAGTGCAAAATATCATCAAAGAAATACATGCTAGATTGTGTGGTGCTCACCAATCAGGGCCAGAGATGAAAATGAAGATTAAAAGGCTCGGATATTATTGGCGAGCAATGATGTTTAATTGCATGGATACAACTAGAAGGTGTCACCTTGTCCAAGTGCATGGGGTGGTCTTACATGAACCTACTAATGTGTTACACCCAACTGTTGCCCCATCGCCATTCGAGTGTTGGGGCACGAACATAATAGGTCTAATAAACCCTCCATCCTTTAAGGGACATAGTTTTAATATTGTCGCTACGGATTACTTCTCCAAGCGGGTAGAGGTAGTGATGTTATGAGAGGTTATAATACAACATGTTCTGCAATTTTTCAAAAGCGAAATTATCTACCATTTCAGTGTACCGCAATATAAAACAACATGATTTATGACAACGGGACAGTCTTCAAGAGCATAAAGATCAACAACTTTGTCAAAAGACATGGGATAGATTGGAGGTACTCTAAAATTCACTATCATAGAGAAAATGGCCCAGCTGAGGCCTTTAATAAGATGCTCGTGCAGATATTAAAGAAGTAATTGGACGAAAATAAAAGAGATTGTCATAAAAAATTGTTAGAAGCTTTGTGGGGCAACCAAACCACATTCAAAACTCCTACTCAATGTACACCCTATGCACTTGTGTATGGTTCCAAGGCCGTACTACTGCAAGAGGTTGAAACACCATCTCTCAGAGTCACTGTCTCGAACCAAATTACAACAGAAAAAAGTGCAAAACTTATACTTGAAGAATTAGAAAGTTTCGTGGGAAAACAACTAGAAGTACAACAAAATTTGGAAATTTACCAAGCAAGGATGGTATAAGGTCATGACAAATTGGTTCGGTCGAGGACGTTCAAAGTTGTTGACCTTATTCTTGTTCTCCAAAGACCTATTTCTGCACGTCACAAGATAGGTGGAAAATTATAGCCAACTTGGGAGTGACTATTTGTCGTAGAAAAGGTTTATCCAGGAAGAGCCTACCAACTGGTGGATTTCCGTGGTGAAAGATCTATGTTGCCGATCAATGGACAATATTTGAAGACATAATATACAACATGACATTGCTCGAAATAAGATTTTGAGATTTTGATTGTTTTGGGGTTATTATTTGGCCAAGCTTCTTTAAGTGAGTCCAAAATTTTGTAAAAAATCAACCTCAAGGAACTGAAAACTTTTGAAGTTGCATACTTTGATGTTCTCCTTTCCACTTTTAAGTTTGATATCCTACTAAATTATATATATATATATATATATATATATAATAGCATCAAGCACACATAGGTTCATGAGCTGTTGAGTAAAACTAAGACAAACACATTCATTACAGCCAGTTTTTGAATCTTCCTGGCCGGATTATTTATTCATTTAGCAGACTCTTCAGGGTTCGGTCAGTAGGGGCACAAGCATATCCTCATTGTGCTTTTCCATCACATTGTCACAGCCACCAATGTGCTTTCCGGAGATGAACACATTAGGAACTGTACGTTGCCCGATCCATATATATATATATATATAAATATATATATATATA
>NW_018251175.1:0-37152 GCF_001263595.1 Phalaenopsis equestris | reverse complement strand
AGAGAGCCACCCCCCCCCCCCCCCCCCCGGGAACTGAAGACACGATGATGTGTATCCATTGCTTCCTAAAATAAAGTGGATGATAAAAATAATGGTCGGATGGAACATGCTTCCAGCGGACTGAGTTCTAAATAGTTGGATCATCAAAATTTATGATGTGGGAGACTATATTCCCCCACATATAGATCACCGCAATTTTGTCAGACCTTTCTGCACGATCTCATTCATGAGTAAAAGTGACATTTTTTTTTGGGAAAGAATTGACGTGTTGGACACGGTGAGTTCAGACGATCAGTTGCAATTCTGCTTCCGGTGTGTTTGGTACAAATTTTGAAGCGAAATTTAGCCTATCTAGCAAAGCACTACATCCATGGAGAGCCACAACGAAGAGTTTCTATTACATTGAAAAGGATGGATGACATCAAGATGTCATATGGATTCCGACCGAATTCGGAATTGGAGGAGCTATAACCATACAAGCTATGAGATGGTTGTACTTCTAAGTACATGCAAAGAGAAATTCTTGCCCTGGAACATGGCTTAATAGGGATGGCTTAATGGGGCAGCTTGATCAGGAGCTCGTCCCACAGAGGACAGATAGATAGCTTTTTTTTCACCTTTTGTACTGTGTCAGACCAGCGCATATGATATCTACTCTGCATATGGTGTTTCAAATGTGTTCAGCATGTTGTTTCTTTGGCTGCCTCAGCTTGTATTCAGTCTATAATACCTGTTTGAAGTGAATTAATGAAACTTTCTTCAGATTTCAACATATTTGTCAAATTGCCCTTTTATGCGTTGGATAAAAAGCCACAAAAAAGTACATTGGTTCTAAACTATGATGAACAAAGAACAAAACAATAAAGAAATTGATGATAAAAAAATTTAAATAAAATATCCTTCTGAAAAAATCAACAAAAGAAAATTTAAATTTTGAAAACATATTTTTAAAATTAAATTTGATAAAGACAACAAGAAAAGAAAATGAATTTACACCAAATGCTCCACATTCCCATAGAGTCTTTTACTCCTCACAGATCTCTTCAATATTTTTTCTCCACTCCCATCTTTACACTTTCGAAGTAGGCTTTGATGCCCTATTCTCATTTTTACACTTTCAGGGTAGGCTTAGATGTCTTATTCCAATATTTACATTTTCATAGTAGGATTTAACGCTCTATTCCCATCCTTACTCTTTCGTACTATGGTTTGATTCCTTATTCCCATCTTTACACTTTTGAAGTTGGCTTAGACGCTCTATTCCCATCTTTAAACTGTTGAAGTAGGCTTTAACGCCCTAGTCCAATATTTTCACATTCAAAGTAAGCTTAGATGCCCTATTCCCATCTTTAAAGTTTTTGGGTAGGCTTAGACTTCATATTCCCATCTTTGCACTTTTGAAGTAGGCTTTGACGTCCTATTCCCTTCTTTACACTTTTGAAGTAGGCTTTGACACCCTATTCCCATCTTTACACTTTCGGGGTAGGCTTGAATGCCCTATTCCCATCTTTACACCTTTGAAGTAAGCTTAAACGTCCTATTACCATCTTTGTATTTGAGGTAGGCTCAGACATCCTATTCCCATCCTTACTTTTGGGGTAGGCTTAGAAGTATTATTCATATGTCCACCATCAAATTAGGCTTAAACACCCTATCCCCATCTTTACATTTTTGGGTTAGGCTGAGACGTCCTATTCTCATCTCCACCTTTGAGGTAGGCTCAAATGTCCTATTCCCAACCTCACATTCAGAGTAGGCTTAGACGTCTTATT
This sequence comes from Phalaenopsis equestris, assembly GCF_001263595.1. NCBI lineage: Eukaryota > Viridiplantae > Streptophyta > Magnoliopsida > Asparagales > Orchidaceae > Phalaenopsis > Phalaenopsis equestris. Next base: position 35,380 of record NW_018251175.1, on the reverse strand, counting down.
CCCATCCTCACTGTTGGGGTAGGCTTAGAAGTATTATTCCCATCCTTACTTTTGAGGTAGGCTTTGACGTCCTAATCCCATCACCACCATCGGGGAAGGATTGGGCATCTTATTCCCCTCTTTACATTTAAGGTAAGCTTTGACGTCCTACTCTCATCTCGTCTTTTAAGATAGGCTCAGATGTCATATTCTCATCATCACCTTTGGGGTAGGTTGAGACATCCTATTCCCATCATCACATTCAGGGTAGGCTTAGACGTCCTATTCCCATCCTCACTTTCGGGGTAAGCTATAACACCATATTCCCTTTTATTTGCTTGTGTTTTCCACTCAATCCGGTTTCCTCATGCATAATTTCACCTTCTTAAAATTTTAAATTGAAATCCAAACTTTCTTTGATATATTCAATTTGAATTGAGTCTTAGCTAGGACTACATATTTGCCTGACAATTGTCCCCGAAATGTCCTTTCTTTTCCTCAGCGAAAGTATCTATTACTCCCCATCAGAAATAACCGTCACACAATTTTACATTTCATTCTAGGTTTGTTGACCTATAAGTCAGTGTTAGTTTTGTTGATCTCGTCAGTCAACACCAATACGTGCGGTGTGCTTGTCCGGCACACTACACCTATTGGGGGTCCATTTATTGACCTCACTTTTGACTAAGGTCTAGCTCTTTTCTCTCTAGTAGCCTAGGGTCTAGCCATAGGACTTTACTGTTGACTATTGGTCCTGGCCTTTAGCACTTGATAGGTGGGGTCAATATAGGGGAGTTCAAGGGGAGTCTCCTTAGGACCGCTTGGCCTTACAGTTGACCTTGGATACACTTACTTTCACTCACATTCACTCACAACCCTAAACCCAAGCTAGTTGACTTTGATCCCTTGAACTTTCGGGAGACTCATGTAGATGCTCCAGTAGACCCACTAGCCCTAAGCTAAGGTCTAGCCAAGACCAGTACAGAGAGGACCCAAATGGAGATTCCATTGGTCCATGGCTCAAATAGGATGGTTGGCAACCCACTTTCACCAAAATACCAAACTTAGCATTTTGCCCCCAAATCTACTCAACTTACCAAAATACCCCCAAACCCCAAATTTTAACAAAACTCCCAAAATTACCCAAGCTAACCAAGTTTGTCCAAAAATCATCTCAAACCATTTGAAAAATCCTAAATTGCCTAAAACTTCCTAAAATTGCGAAATTGCCCAAAACTTCCTAAAATTGCCAAAATTACCAAAATACCCCTAAATTTGCCAAAATTAAAAAATACCCTTCGTGGCCCAAACTTTCCCATAACCCTCAAAATCATCTGAAATGTCCCTAAAACCAATTTGAAACAAATGTCCCTAAAACCAATTTGGACACTTAAATTAAGCCCAATTTGTTCAATATCAACTTTGACCAAAAGCCCCAAATTACGCTTAAAGGCCCAATTTTCCCAAATTCACCCTAAATGTCCATCAATTTGACCCCAATTTCCCCACAATTTCAATTCTAAATTCAAATTAATCATGATCAAACTCAATTTAAACCAAATACAAGTCCAATTGACCCACATTTGAGTCTAATTTTGATCCCAAGTAAAAAAGACCCAATATGCAAGTCCAATTGACCCACATTTGAGTCTAATTTTTATCCCAAATAAAAAAGACCCAAATTGGCCTAAGACAAAAATCCCACTCAATTAAACCCCCAAATCTTTCCAATTGCCCCGATTATGCATCATAAACTCTTTGAAACATCTCCACACACCAAATTGAATCCTCAATTGACCTTGGACAAGCTTCAATTTCACTAAATTTCAACCTAAATCTAAAATTCCCAAATTTGGCCCAAATTAGTCAAGTGCCCAAAGTCCCTCAAATTTAACCTCCAAATCAATTCAAAATCACTCCAAATAATTAATAAACCCCTCATGACAATCATCCACACAAAATTGATCAATTAATTGTGCTCAATGTCAAAGCTAGGCTAACTCAAACCCAACTTTAAGATAATTCTTTAAGACAATTAAACCAAATTGAACCCATGCACCAAAGTTGACTAAGCAATGCCAAAGTGACCAAGGTAAAGATACCACAAGCACTAAATGAATCCTAGTGACCAGGCTAGACCCACTTAGACCAACCTATGGAAGCCATGGACTAGTGGTCCCTTGATTTAAGGGATATTATCCTTTTTTGGGCCTAAACCAAGAAATCCTTGCCATCATACCAAATCATTAGGGGTTAATCATAATTAAACCTCCACTTGGCTCACCTGGCTGCCTGACCGCTTCCCCTGCCCTAGCCAGCCTCCTTAGTAGCTGGAAGTCCCCAAAACTAAGAGCCACCTTGCTCAAATTTAAACTCGATTACACCCACCTAAGCTGGCCAGCTCCAATTGGCCTTGGCACATTTGAACCCTCCACATAAGCAATTATTGAACCCAAGTTGAAGCCTTAAGCTCCACTCCAAACTCTCTTATTTAAACAACCCCATTCCCGACTAAAGGGGAGATGATCTAAATCCTTAGGGAAACTCTGCCAAAATCTCACTAGAGACTCTCTAAGAACTCCTCTACTCAAGCCCACCATTTTCCCCCTCTAGTTCCCCCTGTGAGTACCCAATTTTGAGCTAAAAATTTTATCTCAAAACAGGACAAATTTCTCCACACCTCCACCCTCCAACAAACTCCAATTCACTATGCACACACCATCTCCACAGTGAGAGGAGTTGATTTCACGAAAGCCCTATCCTAAAAAGGCTCTAACATAGCTCTAGACCAACACCTGAAATAGTTCAATTGAAATCATATCTAGACAATTCACTAGGGCCTTGAACTTCATGTGAAGGTTCATTGGGTCCATTCAAAGATACCACAACCATCTGATTGAGGCCTACCCTCTCAGACAAAGGTATTAAACATCAACCCTAATCCAAGCCTATTTTGATTCTCCATACGTATTTATTGTATTTTATATCATATCAACCATATATATATATATATATATATGTTTGTCTGGAGTAAATGAAGGTTTAGGAACAAACCCCATGTTATTTAGTTGAGTTTAGCTCGAGATATTAAGGTTTAAGTGTGAACGACTTACGGGTTAGGTAACTTCGGGACGATGAAGAAGAGTCGTCTGATCGCACGTTTATTCAATGGACAGAGGAGATCAATACGGACAAACTCTTGGAAGAAAAGTTGGGCCGTTAGGTAGCTAAGGTCGCTGGCAGCGTCAAATGGCAGAGCACTGCGTGTAAAGTTTGGAGCGGACGAGAATGTCGTGATGCTGACTGGTTTAAGTAGAAAAATATAAGATTTTTGAATTTATTTAAATGCCTAAACTTCAAAAATTCAAATCTTTCTCTAGAAAAACCATAAAAATAAAATAAAAATATCCACTTACTCAGTGAACGGAGTAGAATAATGTGGACTAAAAATAAAAATTATTTGTTGACTCTCAAAATTTTAATGAATTAAATACTCTCTAGAGTGTCTTAATTCATTATGATCAAACATTGCTCACCGTGTCTTGAAACTTTTAGGGCTCATTCCTTGTGACAGAGAGGTTGTTCTTCAATTTTTCCAAGGTCAGAGGGCATCTCTATGCTTCTAACCTTAACTTTCAAGAAAAGATGGCTATTGCAAATTAATTTAATTATATAAATTAAAATACCACTTGGAAAATTATGGGAATAGTTTTGGTAGGTTTCCTATGGTCAGAGAAGCTTAGGAAAAATGTCATGATTATCTGAATTATTTTATACATTTCTGTAGTTAATTAAATGCATATATCTTGCTTGAATTTATGTAAATTAAATACTAATGAATAATTGACAAAATCAATTTCACACTATGTATAAAAATCATGTTTACCTACTGTAAAAATTTAAAAATTATTTGAGTAAGTTTGAGCACTAAAGTTGATTTTCTAAGAAACTTTTGTATTTTTGTACAAATATAATTATATTAAATCAAATAAACATGGGAAAATTATGAAAAGTGTTTTTATGAGTTCCTTGTAATCAGGGGCACTTAGGAAAAATAAAATTTATTTTTGAGAAAAAAACTTGATTTTTAAGCTTTATTTTGAGTTTAAACTAAATAAAAAGAACTAATAATCCCGAAAATACAAAAATACTTCAAACTGTGCCTAATTGTTCCTTGATCACTTAGAACTCATTAAGATATTTTTCCTAATTTTTCTAAGTTAAAAAAAAAATTTTTAAGATCTTACAAATTAATTTTTCTTATTTTTTGTTAAAATAATTACAATAAATAAATTAAAAAGTCATAAAAATACAAAATTTGTTTCTCTGAGTTCTTTGAACTCAGCGAGTTTTCATAAAAATATAAAGACAATTTTGATAATTAAAACAATATTTTACCTTTAATTAAATCATTAAAATTGATTCTTAATCAAATAATAATGATATAGATTTAATTAAAAAAAATCATGAAATTTTGTCTCAGTGTTTCTCTGACGTAAGGGGAACTCTAATAATTTTCTAATGAATAAAAACTTTATTTTGGATGGCTAAGTAAATCAATTTTGAAAAAACTACTTTCTAAATTTAAATAATTATTTAAATTAAATTAAACTTTGAAAATCCACATTTTCTCCTCTGATGTTTTAATTGATCCATGGATAAAACACTTTAAGAATTCTCATAGTCATTTGAATTTTTATTAATGAGTTGTGAGGTGAAGAGCCCCAAAGGCTAAGGGGTAACTATAGATTTTGGTGCCTTAATCAAAATTTAAGATTAACAAAGGGAAAATGGGTGATTTTTATCCGAATGAACATGTTTGAGTGATTGAAATAAAATGGGATTAAAAGGTAGGAACTCACTTGCCACCTTTTCTATAATAAGAACAAAATTGTAATTTGCTTAATTATCATGACTGGAAGTCAATCAAAATTAAAGGGTTTGAGTTAGGAAGATAATATTTCATTAATTTTAAGCTCATAATTGATGAGAATGTGATCTTTCAATAAGAATGCATGTCATTTAAATCAAAACTTTGCTAGTTGCCATTTCACTTTTTGTGATTGTTCAGGGCTTGGTAGAGAGGCATGACATTTAAACTCATCTTATTGGACTTAGAACATAACATGATTGATGAATAATTTTTTTTTCCTCTACACTACAAGCCCAATTTTAACTCTGGGTAGCAAAACCTTTAATGATTCAGATCTGCCTTAGTGGCACCCACCCACATAACTCTTAAATGAAATATAAATTAATTAATTGAGTATCTAGCCTCGTTGATAAATAAAACATTAAGTTTCCTTGAGCAATGGGATAATCTTAGCTTAACCTTGGATGATTAATAAAATGATATGATAAGTTAAAAACGAACTCAAAATATTTCATGAAATCTTCAAAGCAATTCAGAGTCATGCTCCGAGCACTTTGAAATCTCTGGAATGTTTCGAAGGGCAAATTGAACTTGCTATATTTTGTTCTTAAATTATCCACTAAGATCTTCCAAAACTCAAAAAATTTATAACTTGGGGTTTGGTTGCTATACCTACATCTACTCCTGCAATTTGAATTTCTTACAAAATTTTACACATAAAACCAAAGCAAACCTTTAAGGTGGAGGAGCGGGGAGAATAGACAGGTACGCTTTTAAGCTTGCCTCTTATTTCTTGCTTTCATGCTTAAGGTCCCCATGCATGTTAAGAAAAATAAAAAGAAAAAATAAAACTCAAATTAAACAAGATAAAATTTACCGCCACAATAGTCAAAATATAAGACGACTCAAAATTTAATCACAAACAAAATAAAACAAAAATTGTAACTAAATTAAAACATCTCTATCAGTAATTTCAATTGTTGTTAACAAGATTTCCAATGGTCTAAATGAAAGTATGGAAATCATTATGTTGAGTTTAGTAAATTCATTTTCGACGAAGTGAACCCGAAGAAAAATAGTGGTGCTTGAATGAGGAAACAGTAGGATTCTAACTGGTGTCGCCCTAATCAACTTTCACTATCCCCATATTATTTAAATAAACATTACCTTAGAAAAAAAATGATTTGACATCATGACTTGACACATTAGAAAAATTAAACTCACCACGATGAGGAGCTTAGAGCTAGCATTATGGGCAGCACGACCATCTTCAACAGTAAAACATGTTTACACCACCTAAATCATTATATAGAATTACAAAATAAGTCATAGGACTATGAGGTTGTCCTCCTAGTGTGACATATATCTTCAACTTTCTTTTAGGCTTTTGTATAGATCTACTATACAATATAAGCCTGAACCTATTTTGGGATTCTGAGGTTGTCGTTCGTCACGACCTAAATCCTCACATCTTCGAGGCTATCTAAGTGATTGTTTCACATGAATGTAAGCAATAATTAATAAACCTGATAGGATAAAACATATATAAATATTTCTCCTCTAAATTAAAATCAAATCGTAAGATAAATTGGGAAGTCACTGAGGTTCTCCACAAGATCTGTGACATCCCTTAGTCTGTCTTCCTTTAGATTCCTTAATATGTTTCCAATTTGAGTCATTCCCATTTCACACCTCTTAGTCTGATCTCGTTGAAAAGTCTTATCCCTTTGAACTCCTTGATGAAAATATCCCCTGATTTTTATTGAAAGTTTTCTTAGCTGATCTCAGTTATTTAAGATGTAATTAACTATAAAAGCTTCCTTTTATAGGAAAATTTCAGGAACCCACTTTAATATAAACCCTATTTAATTTTTTATATTAAAAAGGGGAACTTGTCGGCATATAATAAAATGGTTTCGCAGGCTAAACAAATGTCATATATTTTCTTGTTTATTTGATTAAGCCTCACCATCAAGTCGTGCGTCCATCTTTCAAGAGGGACACATAGCTTAAGGTGTGGTGCTCTTTCATTTAAACTATAAAAAATATGGGATCGATTTGATTTCATATTTTTCTAAACAAAATATTTGTATATATACGTAAATTAAATTTCCCTCCAAAGTGGGAGATCTAAATCCTCACATCTTCGAGGCTATCTAAGTGATTGTTTCACATGAATGTAAGCAATAATTAATAAACCTGATAGGATAAAACATATATAAATATTTCTCCTCTAAATTAAAATCAAATCGTAAGATAAATTGGGAAGTCACTGAGGTTCTCCACAAGATCTGTGACATCCCTTAGTCTGTCTTCCTTTAGATTCCTTAATATGTTTCCAATTTGAGTCATTCCCATTTCACACCTCTTAGTCTGATCTCGTTGAAAAGTCTTATCCCTTTGAACTCCTTGATGAAAATATCCCCTGATTTTTATTGAAAGTTTTCTTAGCTGATCTCAGTTATTTAAGATGTAATTAACTATAAAAGCTTCCTTTTATAGGAAAATTTCAGGAACCCACTTTAATATAAACCCTATTTAATTTTTTATATTAAAAAGGGGAACTTGTCGGCATATAATAAAATGGTTTCGCAGGCTAAACAAATGTCATATATTTTCTTGTTTATTTGATTAAGCCTCACCATCAAGTCGTGCGTCCATCTTTCAAGAGGGACACATTTAAAGTTATGCCGACAACCCTTCATTAAAGCGCAATATCTCAATAATTGGTATAAAATGTGTATAAGAAATACTATATATTTTAGCCATATTAAAATCCCCCAAACTTAAGATGTTATTTGTCCTCAAGTGAAATTTCAATCTTAAAAAAAAATAATATAAGTAGATAATATATATGAGTTTCTTTAGGAGATACAAAAATTTTGATGTAGCAATATAGTAGTATAATTTAGAAAAATTAATAGTAAATGAGACTAACTTAAAGTTTAGAAATTTTTAATTCTAAGAAATATGAAATTTCTATTCTTATCTAATTTAGAAAAAATGTAGATTTTTTTATATATAAATTTTAGGCATTTTATTACCTCCACTTAAAAATTTTTATTAAGCATAATTTTACTCACTCTATTATATCCTTAAGCTCAAGAGCTTCTTAAGTCTTATACTTTAAAAAGATCAGATGTGGAACCAATTTTTGATTAGGCACTAATCTCAAGCTTCTCCTCCAATTTTCAACTTCTTCTTTTTCTTTTCATTTTCATTTTTTTTCTTTTTGTTGTTATTTTTCTTTTTATGACAAGGATTACTATATATGGACTGTAAACTTTCATCACAACAAACGAGCCCATCGACCTAGACTTATGCTATCTTGGAAATGATCTTAACTTGCATTGTAAAGCAAAACTTGTTGCCTGGGCTGATATTTTTTAGTAAGAATCCTCCGATCATGCCACATCTTTATCTTTTTTTGGTAAATCTTAGCACTTTCATAAGATTCATTCCTTATCTCTTCAAGCACATTTAATTTTAATAACCTATTTTTACCAGCATCAATCAAATTGTAATTAAATTCCTTAATCACCCAATATGCGTTATGCTCAAGTTCAACAGGTAAGTTACATGCTTTCCCGAAAATTAGCTTGTATAGAAAAATTCCTATAGAAGTTCTGTATGCAGTCCTATAAGGCCACAAAGCATAGTCAAGTTTAGCTGACCAATCTATTTTAATTGGATTTACAAATTTTTCCAATATTTTGTTAATTTCACGATTGAATAATTCAGCTAAACCAATTTCTTGAGGATGATAAGCAGTAGCAAATCTATAGTTAATATGAGATTTCCTTAATTATTTCTCCATTATTACATTTCTGAAATGACTTCCCCCATCAGTTACGATTACTATCGACAACCCAATTCCACAATATATATTCGTTCATAAAAACTTTCAACACTTGGAGAATCGAGGTAAAGCAATAGCTTCTATGCATTTGGATACATAGTCTACTTCCAACAGAAGCTAGAAAGATATATATATATAAATTTTAGAATGATAGTACAAATGGTCCCATAAAATCTAATCCCCAAACATCAAATATCTAAACTTCTAACACATAATTGAGGGGCATGTCATTCCTCCTAGAATTATTGCTTACTCGTTGACATCGATCACAAATTTTGATAAAAGTGTTAACATCTCTAAAGATTGTAGGATAAGAAAATCCAGATTGTAAAACTTTATATGCTATTTTATCAACACCAAATATCCCCCAAAATCAGAATTATGACATTTTCAGATAATTTCATAGTTTTCTTCTAAAGGCACACATCTTCAAATAATAAGATCCTTTCTTTATTTATATAAGAATAAGTCTTAGCTTCAGATACAAATTTCCTCTTCTAATGGTATGTCAATCCATATGGTATAATATGACTAACAATGAAGTTCGTAATGTCGGTATACCATGGAAAACACCACTCATTAACATTGAACAATTCTTCATTTGGAAAATGTTCATTAAATTCTTTTTCAAAATTGAGTGGTTTTCTAATTCAAGCCTAGATAAATGATCAGCAATTTCATTCTTAGCTCATTTCCTATCTACTATTTTAAAGTCAAATTCTTGCAAAAGAAGAACCCATCTTACCCGTCATAGTTTTGCATCCTTCTTTTTCATTAAATACTTAATAGCATAATGATTTGTATGCACTATATATTTAGTTCTAATTAAGTATGATCTAAATTTATCAAAAACATATACTACAGATAATAACTCTTCTCAGTTGTGATATAATTAATTTGAGCTTTGTCGAACTATTTCTGGTTGGAAGAGTTGCACTTTAGAAGCTGTCGCTCACCGGAATCAAAATCCCGTTGCCGGCTTCAAAAGGACGTTTAATTTATATATGAAATCAGACTGGCACCATATTTTTGAAATCAAACTGACCCCATATATTTCATAGTTTAAATCAAAGAGTGTTGTACCTCAAACCTAGTATCTATCCCGAAGGATAAACACAAGACTTGAGGATGAGGCTCGATCAAATAAAACAAGAAATAAATGACGTCCGTTTGGTCTGTGAAATCATTTTTCTTGTTGATAATTTCTCCTATTTAATATGAAGTATTAAATAGGGTTTATATTAATCTGGGTTCAGAAAAGCTTCCTATAAAGGCAAACCCCTATAGGTAATTACATCTTAAATGACCAAAGACACCTATGAAAATTCTCGATAAAAATCATGAAATATTATCTTTAAGGATTTCAAAAGGTAAGGACTGTTCAACGAGATCAGACAGAGAGGTGTGAAATGAGATTGGCTCAACTTTGGAGAATTTCCTTTTTGGAATCCAAAGGAGGAAGAATTAGGGGATTTCGTGGATCCGGAGGAGAAGCTCGACGACTTCCTAAGCTATTCTATTATTTGGATTCACTTTTAAGGAGAATAAAGGAGAAATATTTAAATGTTTCATCTTGCCAATTTTATTAATTAGGGCTTACATTTGTGTGAAATGATCATACAAATAACTTGGAATATGTGAGGATTTAGGTCGTGATGGACGACAACCTTACAGGCAAACCCCACACCAAAAATAATGCCGACAAAGAGCTATACAAAGGCTTAAAGTTGAGTTGAGGATTTATGTTGTACTAGGCAGACAACATCAAAATTTTATGGCTTGTTATTTAATTCTAAGGAAGGTATGGCTTAGATGGTTTAAACATGTTCTACTGTTGAAGATGGTCGTGCTGTCCACCGTGCTAGCTCCAAGCTCCTTGCCGTGACGAGTTTAAGTTTTCCAAGGTGTCAATTTATGATGTCAAATCAGATGACCGTATGGTTGAAGTTCTTTAAATGTTATGGGGGATGTTAAAGTTGATTAGAGTGACACCAGTTAGGATCATATGGTTCCCTCGTTCCGACACCCCCTATTTTCTATTGGATTTACTTAGTCTAAATGAATTAACTAAACTCAACTTAATGAGTTCCATAATTTCATTTAGACTGTGGGAAGCCTCGTTAGCAATCGTAGGTTACCTCCTCCGAGGGATTGCTGATCATCCAATAGAGACATCTAAATTTAGTTGTATCTATTGTTTTGTGTGATGTTTATGATTAAATTTTGAGTTATTTTATATTTTGAATGTTGTGACTGTGAATTTTATCTTGGTTGATTTTAGTTTAAGTTTTGGTTTTGGTTTTGTGGCTATCGTGACAGCTTTAGTTTTCATGCAGGGTGACATCATTCTTTAGCACGCAAGTTTGTGTTTTATTTATACTTGCAGGTATGTTAGCACAATGTGGAAAGCTTAAGAAAAAATAATGTTGTAAATTATAAAAGTGTACCTGGCGAGTCTTCTCTTTCCATCACCTGAAACACAAAATGCATGTTAGGTCATTTTAGGTAAAGAGGAAAAAGTAAGGTTTTATTGACCTACCTAAACCTAAGTCATATCTTGGTGGGTCCCTATTAGTTTGATTAATGTTGATTTTTGTTAAGAAAAACATATTAAGTTGAGTAGACCTCTGAGGTATCCAATAGGTTTAGAGGAAGAAGCAAGTCCATGCTTCCCTCTCACCGCCTGGTGAAAAGTCACGAGCTTATTTAAACTTATTATGTTGCTCGATAACCCATCCTATAAATACTTATAATGCTTAGTGAACATTGATGTTTCAATTATCCCTATGAGTAAGGTAATTATCACTTGTGATTTAAATTGTAAATTTTAAGACCCTTAAAAGGGGCAAGTTAATGTTATCAAGGCGCTAAGACAACTTTTTAATTTTGGCTTGTAGTGTTTGAAAGATGTTTAATTTTAAGTATGTTCACTTTTCTAATCCTCATTTAATCGTATTTGATTTAGCCTTGGTCACTACTAAGCCCTTAAGTTTTTGATGGATGTCTTAGTATATATTTTGGAAGTGATTGAGTTTTAAGTGATGATGATTCATTTTTGAAAGTCATTCAAACATCAAAATAGGGGTATTTAATTAGTGAGTTATCAACACCCAAAACTATACCCCTAAGTGTAGGATCATTTATTTGACTAGACTTCCAAATTTTAATAATTTTAGGAAATTACAAATCTATCCTTTAATTAACAAAATTAAGATTGGTTTCTACCAACTAATCCACTTATGTTTCAATAATCTAAATATGTTAACTAGGATCAAAGGTTACCCATTTCCCTTTCTGGAACTAAGCCTAAATGTTAATTAAGGTTAAATTTCAAATATTACATTTTTGCCCCTAATGCTCCATCACTTCATAATTTATCAAATTTAATCAAAATGACTTTGGAGTTTTCATCCCACCTCACTCATGGGTCAATTAAGACATCAGAGGAGAAAATGTGATTTTTCAAAATTTAATTTAATTTACATATTTATTTTAATGTAAAAAATATGATTTTTGAAAAAAAAATTCCATAACTTGACCAAGGTAAAGACTAATACCTTGAAATTCTTACTGGAGGTAGACTTAGACTAGAGAAGTAGTGGGATCAAATTTCATGATTTATTCAGCTAAATTTGAATTTTAAGAATTATTTTATATTTTGAAGTATTTATTAATTATAAAATATTTAAGTGTGGAAAATTAAGTCTTATATTTTTATTGAATCTCTCAGATGTAAAGGGACATAGGTGATGTAAAGGGACATAGAGAAATAAATTTCACTTTCTTCTTTGAATATTTAGAATCATTTTAGTGAAAATCCATTTTTAGCCTTTAAAAATTATTTTAAGCTTCAAAATTCAATATCTTAACTTAGAGAATTTGGAAAAGTATTCAATTTGTTCCTAGTACTTAGAAAACAATTTAGAATATTTCCATGAATTTTTTTTTGTGATTTTTATCATTTTTTAATTATTTAAAAATTAAAAATAGGCTTGAAAGTGAAATTTTTATTTTAATTTAAAATTTATTTTTAGAAATTCCTCTGATCACACAGAACACTAAAAACCAATTTTTATAATTTTTTGAGTTATATTTTAATTATTAAAAATCATTTTAGTACTAAAAATGTCATTTAACTTGAAAAATCAATTTGAGTTATTAAATGAGCTCCAAATATTTTGAAAATTTTATGGGGAGTTCTCCATGGGGAGTTCTCTAAATTTGAATCTTAGTGGAGATTAAAAATGAAGTCATTCAGATGTTTGTGTTACCCGAAATTAATTTTCTTTATGTTTTAGGGTTGGTGGAGATTAGGTGCATTCTTAGTGACTTAACCCATGAAATATTTCCTAAATGGTTTTCTGGTCATAGCAAACCTTCCAAAATTTTATTGGAATTTTCTAAGCAACATGCTAATTGTTATGATTAATTTTTTAAACAATTAACCTAAACTTGAAAAATATGGATCTCTATCTAGACATCTCTTCTGACTTTGGAAAAATCAGGGAATGTTCCCTATAACAGGCAACAACATGCTAAAATTTCAAGTCATGGTGAAATGTATACATGCATGGAGAATCAAAAGAATAAAAACAATATTTAATTAATTAAAAATAAAACATGCATCAAATTAACTTTAAATTATTTCCACATTGTTCTCCTCTATTCATTGAGCAAGAAGGTATTTTTATTTTATTTTTGTGATTTTTCTTCACGAAGATATGGATTTTTGAAGTTAGGGAGCATTTTCTTAATTATTTAAATCCCTATTTATCTATTTAAATGCGCGACGCTGACTAGATCATAGGAGGCTCTGAAAACACATGTGGCATGCTCTAGTTGGACACCGCCATCCACGTAGTCACTGACTTGGTCCGCATTTTATGAATCAAAGTGTTGTCCAGCTTCATCTCGTCGTTTGATGAGATAAACGCGATATCAAACGACTCTCCTTCATCGTCCCTAAATAGGCTAACTCGAGAAGCGTCCACACTAAAACCTTAAGATCTCCCTTTAGACTCAACCAAAACTCATGGGGTTTGATCCTATGAACTCGTATAATTGAGATGAACACATCCCTACGGTAATCATGCAATTAAATTAAGCCTAATCAAATGAAGAAACAAAATAGGCGCAGGAGGAGGAGAAGTTCAATACCTTTGATCTAAGAAGGGTAGCTTCAATTAGAGGTGCTCGACACGTTCGTGGGGGCCAAGGAGGCTAGAGATTAAGCCTCTTATTGTGGTGAAAGGTCTAGGTATGAACTCAATCAAGCTTGATTTCAAGTGTTGGTCTAGAGCTATGCTAAGGTCTTTATGGAAGGGGTATTTGATGGGGCTTCTCATTCTTTCACTATGGTTAAGGTGTGGGTGAGTTTAATTTGGGTTTGATGGACTGTGGAGGTGTGGTCAGCTCTGTCCTGGTTTTTAGCAGAAGTTTGAGCTCAAAATTGAGCTTGCACATTAGGAATCAGTGGGAGAAAGTGGTTGACAAAAGAGTCTCTGGGAGCAGATTGGAGGGGTCTCTCTGAGAAATTTTTAGCACTCCCTCCATGGCCGTAGAGGTGAGCTTTTTATAAAAATGGCTTAAGGCTTCCTGCCATGGCCAATGAGGGGGTGAAGAGTGATGCTTAGGTGGAGGGTTGAGAGGCTCTAACATTTAATTTGGATGAGGTGGCCTTGAGGTTTGAAATGGGTTTGATTCTGTGGGGGTGTCTCATGGTTCCATGGGGGTGGCTCACGATTTTGGTGTTTTCCAGCCACTAGGCAGGATGGCCATGCCAAGTGAAGTGGAATGCCGAGTGAAGTGGAAAGAGGGCTCAGGGACCTCAAAGGAATCTGTCACAACAATTAAATGTGTTTGGGATTTGTTTTGGCAAAAAGATCTTAAGCTTAAGTAAATATGGAATGAAATCCCTTAATTTAGGGGGTCTTTGGTCCATGGCTTATCTTAGGTTGTTTTATGGAGTTTATACTGGTCACTAGGGTCCGACAAATGGCTGTGGATTTATTAATTTGGTGGCTTTGGGGTGGTTAAACTAACTTTAGTGCATGGGTCAATTGTGGGTTCAAATGACCAAAACTTGGGTTTTGGTTAGGCTAGCCAAGACCTTGAGCCCAATTGATTGATCAATATTGTGTATATAATTTTAATGAAGATTTTTTGTGAAGGATTGAAATGATTTTGAGTTCAATTGGAGGGTCAATTTGGAGGATTTTTGAATAAATGTGTTCCTTCCCTTGGGGGTGGCCCCCGATTTGGGTGTTTTCCAGCCACTAGGCAGGATGGCCATGCCAAGTGAAGTGGAAAGAGGGCTCAGGGACCTCAAAGGAATCTGTCACAACAATTAAATGTGTTTGGGATTTGTTTTGGCAAAAAGATCTTAAGCTTAAGTAAATATGGAATGAAATCCCTTAATTTAGGGGGTCTTTGGTCCATGGCTTATCTTAGGTTGTTTTATGGAGTTTATACTGGTCACTAGGGTCCGACAAATGGCTGTGGATTTATTAATTTGGTGGCTTTGGGGTGGTTAAACTAACTTTAGTGCATGGGTCAATTGTGGGTTCAAATGAGAAAAACTTGGGTTTTGGTTAGGCTAGCCAAGACCTTGAGCCCAATTTATTAATAAATATTGTGTATATAATTTTAATGAAGATTTTTTGTGAAGGATTGAAATGATTTTGAGTTCAATTGGAGGGTCAATTTGGAGGATTTTTGAATTTTGGTCAATTTGGGCATGTTTGGCTAGACTTGGGTCCTGGAATTTGGGTCAATTAAGTAGTCCAAATGATTAAGGGAGAGGTTATAAATATTTTTCATAAAGGAATGGAATTGAAATTTTGGGTCTAAGGCATTCAATTTGGTGGAATTTGGAGACATGACGAATTTGGAGCAAATTTGGGGATTTTTGGATTTGGGTTAATATTAAATAAAATTGATGCTTCACCAAGGACAATTGAAGGTCAACTTTGATGTTTAGGAATTTTATGAAGAGTTTACAACATGAATTATGGCAAATTGAGTGGCCTATGAGTTTAATTGGGTGAGATTAAGTCATGTGGCCAAAATTGGGGCTTTTGATTTGGATCAAAATTAGGCTTAAAGATATGGCCAATTGAGCTTGGATTTGCTTTAGATTGGTCATATAAAAGGTGAATTTGAGTTTAGGATTAAAATTGGAGGAAAATTGGACGAATTTGATGGACATTTGAAGTGGATTTGGGGAGGTTGTGCCTTTAAAGGCAATTTTAGGGTTTTTGGTAAAAAATGGTCAAAATGGCCAAATTGGGTCATGTGGTAGTTAAGAAAAGTGAAATTAGAAATATTTGGAATATTTTGGGAATTTTTGAAAGTTTTTTGGAATTTTTGAACTTTTAGGCTAAGAGGGGAATTTTGATAATTTGGCAATTTTTGGCTATTATGGGTAATTTTGGTTTTTTTAAAAGGTTTGAAATAAATTTTGAACAAATTTGGGTATTTTGGCCAAATTTAGGGTCCTAAAGGGTATCTAGGTAATTTGGGGGAGTTTAGGGGCAAAAGGCTAAGTTAGGCATTTTTGTAGAGTTGGGGTGCCAACCATCATAAATAAGCCATGGAACAATGGAAACCCCATTTTGGGACCTCTATGTACTGGTCTTAGCTAAAATCTAGCATAGGGCCATAGCGTTTAGGGGATCATCAACATGAGTATCCCAAAAGTATCAAGGGACCAAAGTCAAGAAATTTTGGTTTGTGCTTGTGAGTGGCTGTGAGTGAGGTGATTGATGGTGAGTGCCTTAGATCTAAACCAACACCAAAGGCCAACCCTAAGGTACAACAGTCCTATATAAACTCTTTTTGAGATCCCCCATAGTGACCCCACCTACTAAGTGCTAGAGGTTAGGACAAATATGTAGAACTTCAAGTTGAGTAAAGAGGATTTTAGAATTTCTAATGGTGAGGGTTCCTTTTCCAGTTTTTCTAGGAATAGTCAACAGGAGGTCCTATGGCTAGACCTTAGGCTACTAAAGAGAAAAACTAGAACTTAACCAAAAATGAGGTCAACAAATGGACCCCCAATATGTGTGGTGTGCTGGGCAAGCACACCCCGCGTGTTGGCGTTGACCGACGAGATCAACAAAACTAATATAAATTCGATCCCAAGATAGGGATTGAAAGTTAAGGATCAATCACAAGAGAAAGCGTCAGAAGGTAGCGACTAACCTCAAAAGGGTGAATCGGAGGTTAAGGACTGATTCTAAAATGAAATTGAAAGTTAATGATCAATCTCTAAAGAGAGTATCAGAAGGTAAGGACTGACCTCAAAAAGTTGAATCAGAAGTTGAGGACAGATTCAAAAATGAGAATTGAAAGGTAGTGATCAATCTCGAAAGAGAGCGTCGGAAGGTAAGGACCGACCTCAAAAGTAGTGAACAAAAAATTAGGGACTGATTCAAAAATGAGAATTCAAAGGTAGTGATCAATCTCTAAAGAGAACATTGCAAGGTAAGGACCAACCTCAAAAGTAGTGAATAAGAAATTAGGGACTGATTCAAAAATGAGAATTCAAAGGTAAGGATCAATCTCAAAAGAGAGCGTCGAAAGGTAAGGATCGACCTCAAAAGTAGTGAATATGGAATTAGGGACTGATTTGAAAATGAAGAATTAAAAGGTAATGATCAATCTCAAAATAGAGCGTATGAAGGTAAGGACCGACCTCAAAAGTAGTGAATAAAAAACTAGGGACTGATAAGAAAATGCGAATTGAAAGGTAATGATCAATCTCAAAAGAGAGCGTCAGAAGGTAAGGACAAACCTTAAAAGTAGTGAATCAAAAATTAATGACTGTTTCAAAAATAAGAATTTAAATGTAATGCTCAATCTCAAAAGAGAGCGTCGGAAGCTAAGAACCAACCTCAAAAGTAGTGAATAAGAAATTAGAGACTTATTTGAAAATGAGAGTTGAAAGTTAATGATCAATCTCAAAAGAGAGCGTTAGTAGGTAGGGACCGACCTTAAAAGGGTTCAGAAGTTAAGGACTGATTCAAAAATGAGAATTGAAAGGTAAAGATCAATCTCAAAAGAGAGCATCGGAAGGCAGGGACCTACCTTAAAAGGGTGAATCAGAGGTTAAGGACTGGTTCGAAAATGAGGATTGAAAGGTAATGATCAATCTCAAAAGAAAGTGTCGGAAGGTAAGGGCCGACCTTAAAAGTAGTGAATCAAAAATTATGTACTGATTCAAAAATGAGAATTGATGGTGTTAAACCAAAGATATGTGTCATGCGAAAAGACTGATATTTTTTAGGAAGATATGTAGAATTTTGTGGGACTTTGTGCAGAATGTGAAAGTCTGTGGAAATTTGAAGAGAATTAGTGCAGATAAAGATAGTTGTGCTGCGCGAGAAAAGGGTATGAAACTGCAAAATCGAGAGAATCCACTCAAAAGATTTATTTTCTTTTCTTGTTGTCTTTTTCACATTTAATTTTTTAAAATATGTTTTCAAAATTTAATTTCAGTTTGTTGATTTTTTAAAAAGAGAGTTATTTTGTTGTTTACTTATTGATTAATTTTGTTTAAATTTTATTATCATTAAAATTTTTTGTTTGTCATTTTGTTCTTTGTTCGTTGTAATTTTGAACCAACATGTGGTTCGTGGCATCCATCCATCATGCAAAAGATAATTAACAAAAAGACACATTTCTGAACGAAACTTCATTAATTTGTTCCAACAAAATGTTATAGATCAAGTGTAAGCCAACGCCTAAAAAAGTACAATATGCAAAATGTATCAAAGTACATCCAAAATATCTAATGTCAAGTACACATTATAGGTTGAGCATCTCTAGTACATATCACATTGCCGTAATGTAGTAAAGTAGGAAGGATTTCTCTGACTATCTGTTCCTGCTGTGATGAGCTCCTGATCGAGCTGACCTTCTAAGCCACGCTTCAGAACAAGAGTTCCCTTCACATGTGCTCAAAGGTGCAACCCTTTCATAGCTCATAAGGTAGTAGTTCCTTCAGTTCTGGATCTGGCTGAAATCCGTGTGACATTTCACTATCATCCATCCGTTGGAATGTTACGGACACCCTGCGGTGTCGCCCTCCTGGAATGCAATGCCTCGCAATGTCTACGCCATTGCCTTTAAGAACAAGCACTGAGCTAACTAGTAGGGGAATCTCCAAAGAGTCTCTGAAATCACCAGGGCCAATGATGTCAATTTCTTCCCCATTTATTTCCTAAATAATATGTTACTTTTACTCATGAATGAGGCCGTACAAAAAGGCCTCACAAAGTCATGGTGATCGATGTGTGGAGTTATGCAATCACCCACATCATAGATGTTGATAATACAACTATTTGGAATGTAGGTAGTAGGAAGAATACTTCATCTGACCATTCTTTTGATCCTGTATCATTGGCGGTAGCAGATCTACTTGATCG
Organism: Phalaenopsis equestris; assembly: GCF_001263595.1. Taxonomy (NCBI): domain Eukaryota; kingdom Viridiplantae; phylum Streptophyta; class Magnoliopsida; order Asparagales; family Orchidaceae; genus Phalaenopsis; species Phalaenopsis equestris. Next base: position 16,242 of record NW_018251175.1, on the reverse strand, counting down.
TGTCTGAGGATCCCAGGAGGATTCCCCTGTCTGTTATTTGTGAAGTTGTAGCAGCAGCCACACTGGATAGTAATCCTCCCTTTTCCTTGCATCCATTTCCTCGACTCAGAATAGGTCCTTTCCAAAAGTAAACCTGCTTGACCTCTATTCCTTAGGTCAAAAATGCAGTCAAGAATACTTTGTTTGTCGGTCTCTGAGAAGACACTGGTATACAATTCTAATCCCTCCAATATGTTGATGAATTTTCGCTGTACTTCTTCATAGAATTCAAAGTCTCTTTATTTACTTTGCTCATTTTATAATATTCCACCGTACTGGGATTCGACAGTTGTCGCGGGTGTTCCCTCATTTGAATTTCAGCGGGAACCCAAGCTGGTGCTATCTCTGACTCTAATGGAATGTATGATTCTGTATCTGACAGGACGTTTTACTCTGTACACCTCGGAACTTATGGCTCTGTATCCATTGGGACATATGGCTCTGCCTCTATCAGGTAATCAGTAGTCTGAGATCTATCATTGGTAGATGATTGTATTCCTCTAAAGTGTTGTAGCGCTCAAGTTGGAGTACATTGCAGTCCGGGCACTCTACGAATGCCCCTGTTGCTGACGCTCGTTCAGGTATTTCGGCATTGCAGGTAGAGCAAACCGTACATAAAATATCTGAAGCTGGTAGTCTTATTGGATTTATAACAAACTCGAACTCCTCATCCATATTGGGCTGGCTGGAGAAGGTCTCTTTAATGCCTGGATCATAAATGTGTCCCTCAGGAAAAGAAGTGAGCAAGTTGTCTACCTCTTTCTGGCATCTCTTCTCTTCTCGTAAGAAAGCTCTCTATTTTCGTCGGCTGGCGTTTCTTTGTTGTGTCTTTCATAATGGAGCAAACGGTATCCTTTCATTATCAATAGCAACTAGGCCCCCAGTCAGCGTAGCTACCACGGATGATAAACGGCTTGGCCCCTCCATCAGGTCCTATTGTACCATTACGTTCATTCCTTTCAGTGACGCACTGTCTTTGGTGCCCACCCTTAGTAGTGAGGGTAGCGCTTCCTTTTCCCTTCGGCTGACGACATCCATCAGAGGCCCTTCGTAATCCATGTTGACTTTGTTAAATTCCATGTTAAAATCTATAATGCTACCCTCCGGCGCCGTTTCTTCATTTAGTGCGAGATTCTAGCCATCTTTAAAGACGAATATCGCCCTACGGCCTGACATTTCTCTACAGGCGACAGGAAAATTGTCAGTGGGCTAAAACTTAGCGTGAACAAGAACAAAAAAAAGTCTTTATTAAAGGAAATTTTTGTTTATTTTGGTGAAGAGATCATTTTTATGTGTGAATTTTATTTAAATTAGCAGCATCTTAAGTTTGAAAAGTTAAAATTGAGGTGTGTAAATTTCAAAAAACTCTTTTTTTATTATGTTGAGATTAATTTTGTTACAAAAATTTTGGACCCGGTCACATACGTTTAGCCACATAGATAACCCCAAAACAATCAAAATTTCAAAATTTCAAATCAAGCGAAGGCAAGCGGTATCAAGTTGTGTAGTATGTCTTCAGGTTTTGTCCGTTGATTGGTAACATGAGTCTTTCACCCCGAAAGTCTACTAACTCGTATGCTCATCCTGTGTAGACCTTTTTAACAACAAACTGTCCCTCTCACGTTGGCCCAAATTTTCCACCTATCTTGCGGTGTGCAAGAATAGGCCTTTTGAGCACAAGGACAAGGTCACCAACTTTAAATGTCCTTGGGTGGACTAATTTGTCAAGAGCTTTGACCATCTTTGCCTGGTAAAATTCTAGATGTTGTTATGTATCAAGTCATTTTCCTTCCAGACTCTCTAGTTCTTTAAGCCTCAGCTTTGTATTTTCTTTTGTTGTAAGTTAGTTGGCAACAACGACTCTGAGAGACGGCGTCTGAATTTCTAGTTGTAGTACGGTCTCGGACCTGTACACGAGCATGTAGGGTGTACACTGAGTGGGAGTCCTGAACATCATTCGGTAGGCCCAGAAAGCTTCTAGCAATTTGTTGTGCCAATTCCTTTTGTTTTCATCCAATGTTTTCTTTAAAATCTGTACCAGCGTCTTATTGAAGGCCTCAACCAATTCATTCACTCTAGGATATTAAATTGTAGAGTATCTCTAATCTATTCTGTGTCTTTTGACAAAATTGTTGATCTTTGTGCTTTTAAAAGTTGTCCCATTGTCAGAAATTATTCTTCGTGGTACTCTGAAATGGTAGATGACTTGGCTTTTGAAGAACTGAAGGACGTGCTGTGCCATAACCTCTCGTAGCGGCACTGCCTCTGCCCATTTGGAGAAATAGTCTGTAGCGGCAAGTAGAAACTTATGTCATTTGGAAGATGGAGGGTCTATCAGACCTATTATGTCCGTGTCCCAACTCTCAAATGGCCACAAAGCAACGGTTGGGTGTAGCACATTCGAAGGTTGGTGCAAGACCACCACTGGTGACATTTTTTGGCTGTATCCATGTAGTCGGACATCATTGCTGGCCAATAATATCCAAGTCTCTTGATCTTCATTTTCATTTTTGGTCCTAACTGGTGAGCGCCACAAAATCTGACATTTACTTCTTTGACGATATTTCAGGCTTTGGCTTTGCTTAGGCATCGTAGCCACATCTAGTCGAACGATCTTCTGTAGAGGACATCACCAACCAAGGCATATGACATAGCCCTTTCTTTAATGTGATGTGTCTCAGACTTGTCTTCTGGAAACTTTCTGATAGCTTTCCAGTATGCAAATATTCTATTAATGGATTGCACCAATCTTCGTTGATATTTGCAACTGCAATCATTGCTTCTTACTTTCCAAGCTTGTGTAGATTGTCGAAGTCTATTTGAGATAGAATTTATCTTCCTTGTACTGAGATTTCAATGGAATCCTTCAGAGGACATGCCAGTTCTTTACCGAGTTTTTCTTTGAGCGTCGGTATGGGCATTATTGCGTAGGGGATTTGCTCCAGTAGCTTCATCACGTCTCGGTGATATTCTGCTAGACTTGGTTTCAGAATTTTGTATTATCCAGCGACTTGCTGGATGACGAGTAAAGAGTCACCGTAGATGGCAATGTTTGTTATATCCATTGAGATTGTCTTCTCTAACCCAGTGATTAAGGCTTTATATTCTGCTTCATTGTTGGTGCACGGCTCTGTCAGGTGATATGAGAAACTCAATATATCCTTATCTGGCGCGATAAAGATCAAACCAATCCCTACTTTACCTGGTATGATTGTACCTGATCCTTTATCTTTTCTGGCTGATGAAGCACCATCAAAGTACATCTCCCAACATTGTGTACAGAAGAATTCCATTTGTAACACTTGCTCATCTGGTAGTTCATCGTCGAGAGGGGACCCAGCTGACAGTGGGTGTGTAATGAGAAAGTTTATTAGAATCTATCCCTTGATAGAACGAAGGGGAACAAAAGTTATATCAAATTGCAATAAGATCATCGACCATCTTGCTAGACGTCCGGAGAGTGTTGGTCATATCATCAAATATTGCAATGACTTTTGAAATTAGGGTAATCTTATGAGAGAGCATGTAATGTCTAAGCTTTTGGGCGGCAAAAATTAATTTTAGACAATGCTTCTCAATAGGTGGATACCTTACTTCCGTCAGTATCAAACGATGACTTAAGTAGTAGTGTATTTTTTTTTACCCTCGTCATTGACTCGTGCTAAGACGGCACCAAGAGAATCACTTAGGGCTGCGGTATAAAGTTTCAAAGATTTTCTTGGGATAGGGGCTACCAAAACAGGAGGTGTCATTACATATTGTTTAAGATGCTCAAAGGATCACTAGCATTTCACTTCCCAAATGAATTTGGCGTCCTTTTTACTTAATGCTGAGAAGGGCTGACACCTACCTAAGAGATTAGAAATAAAGAATCTCAGATATGCCAACTTTTCGTGGCAGGAACGTAGTTGTTTTAAGGTTTTAGGAGGAGGAATTTTCAATATAGCTTTAATCTTATTCGGGTCGATCTCGATTCCCCAATTACAGACAATGAATCCTAGAAACTTCCCAGAGGTAACGCCAAAGGTCCACTTTAAGGGAATAATTTCAAGGTCATATCATCATAACCGTTCAAACACAATCCTCAAATCACACAAATAGTCTATTTTTCATTTGCTTTTGATCACTAAATCATCCATGTAGCTTTCTGCTTGATTGTGAATGAGGTTGTCAAAAATTTTCATCATTGCACATTGATATGTTGCTCCGTCATTCTTTAATCTAAACGACATCACTGTGCAGCAGAAAATTTCGATTGGTGTCCCGAAGTTTGTAAGTGCTGCATCCTCGGGAAGGATCTTGATTTGGTTGTATCCCGATGATCCTTCCATGAAAGAAAAGATTTCATGTGCAGAAGCGATATCCACCATCATTTCTGGTATTGGTAGTGGAAACTCGTCTTTCGGGCATGCTTTGTTTGGATCTATGAAATTGACGCAAACACAGATTTGTCAATTTTTCTTCTTGACATGTGCAATATTGGCTAACCATGTGGGGTATTTCTCTTCTTTTATAAAGTTAGTGTCTATTAATTTCTTTACCTCGGAGATGACTTGTTGCTCTATTTCAAGGTGCATTCTTCTTGGAGCTTGTTTTACTGAGGTTATATTTTTATCTACCCTGAGTTTATGAACTTCAACTTTAGCTGACAGTCCTGACAATTCATCATAACTCCATGAAAAGTAATCTTTGAATTATGTTAACAATTTGATCAACCGTAGAGATTCTTCATCGTTAAATAGAGAACTTATAAATGTAGGTCGGGGTTGTTTATCAGTCTCGAGGTTGATTTTTTTCAACTCGTCAACCGTTGATTTAATTTCCTCCTCAAATTCTGGCGGAGCATTTTCTCTTAGCTGATCGATCGAGTCATTCTCTATATTGAGGCAATCCTCTCCTGATTCATTAGTAACAACCATACAAAATTCTGAATTATCAACTAGTCTGACTATACCAAATCTGAGACCCACTTTTGAGTTGGGAGTTTGCTTTTAACATTCCATTAATTTTTTAAAAGTTGTAACCTATCTTTGGGCATTTATTTTGGCGAATTTCCTTGTTGAATTAATTTTTGTACATAAGGCGAAACGTAGCCGAAAGGCGATTCCATTAATTCATTAGGATCCTCACCCAAATTTACATGATTTTCAATATTAGTAGAGGTAGACGCATGATAAAATTTGACCGGCTTTGAACCAACACTATGGACTTCCTTGACCTCTAAACTCTCAACCTTTTAAGGGAAAATCAAAGTAAGGGTTATGGTATTCACATAGTGGTTTATCCGATCGTACATCGTCTCATATTTGATTTTCTCTGCAGCTTCTAATGATATCTCGTATTGAGGTTTAATTTATTTTTTCATCAATATTTCATCTTCAAAACTATCTTCATCACCGATGTTGATGGTTGGCCTAGTCCGTTCAACGATTAAGTTTGTTCTTGCTCGTCCACATCCCCGGCCTCGACCTCGGGTGCGTAAACTAAGACCCCCTCCACTAACTTATTGTAAGAGAGTAGTGGAAGCTCACTGAAGTGGAGTTGAATGAGCCTCCCATTGTACTTTTTCTATATTATTACTTTTGTTTGTTGTAATTTTACGAGGGAAGACAACTTTCTTTGGAGACGCGTAGTAGGCAACATCTTTCTGAATGCCAACTTCATGAACAAAAAATAGTTGTAGATCTCCTCTAATGCAATGTTCTTGTCCTTCTTTGTAGTACTTAATGCACTGGTATAGAGATGATGGAACCATGTTGTGTTCATGAATGCATGATCGATTAAGTAGAGCATTGAAAGAGGTCTCATTGTCGATGATACGAAATATGGCGGTTGTTGCTAATTCTCCAACCTTCATAAATAATGTAATGGATCCAGGGGCTCTTTATCCCTTTTGGTTGAATACTCTTAGCATCATTTTATCAGTCGTAAGCTCTTGAGATTCGATGTCCAAATAGGCTAATGTTCATAGAATCATCAAGTTGAGTGATGCTCCATGATCTACTAAAAGTTTGGACAACACAAATCTGTCGGTGTTAACGGAGATGTAGAGTGGTCGTTTGTGGACGGTGGTACTGGGCAACAAATCTTCATTTGTGAAGGTTATCCCAAATTGTTCTTTCAATGAGCAAACTTCATCTGAGATCTGAGGATGTGCTGGCCAAGGATGTGCTGGCCAACTGGGCTATGAAAATCTCTGGGTTGAGCAAAGTTTTAACCAGAGACTCTCTCATCTCCATTGATAAGATTAGAGCGTCATAGATACTTAATCGAGTTGGTAACTTCCTAAGATGAGCTAGCACATTGTAATCCCTTTTGTACGGTCCTCTAATTTTCTCTTGGTTATGTGTTTCTTCCATTGGCGGAGGTGGAAGTAGTTCTTCTCGAGCTGCTATTTATTTTCCTTTATCCACTAGAGCTGTTCTCAAGAGTTACACTTTTCTGCTCCTCAAGTTTATTTTTGTAATTTCTTCTTCATGAGGTACCTTTATTAAATTTTTTGGTGTTTCTTCTTTGTTGGAAAGATCTAGGTTGACGGCAACTGGTTTGCTGTGGGGCTCGAGGATTGGCTCCTCACTTCCAGTGTTATCGTAGTTGGTATCGTTGAAGTCTTCTTCAGTCTTGTTAGTGACTTCGTTAGACTCAAGTACGATTTGAGGATAATTTTGGAAATGAAGATCAAAGTTAGATTGGTCATAACCAGAGAAATCAAATGGATCAATCAAAGAAATCAGCTCGACCGTAATCATATTTATAGAATATTTTTCAGGTTCTTTCAAATATTCTTTCACGATTGTTATATTCCCTTCTTTACGGTTCTTCTCGAGCCAATCCTTAAAGATGAAGCATTCTTCTATAGTGTGTCCCAGCAATCGGTGATACGGACAATAATTTGGTTGATCTTTCTGGTCAACTTCCTTGGGCTACTTTGGCTCTGGTAGTCTGAACTCAGGCTGCTTCATCAGACTTCTAAACATTTTGGATACCGCTTCATCTTTGAAAGAATACACCATTTTCTGTCGTTCTGCCAGAGATATTCTCTTATTTTGAGATGACCCTTATTGGGGCAGTTGCTAGTTGGACTGGTTATACTATTTTTTAGCATTTTGTGATACATGCTGTGATGACGATTGACGAGGATTTTCTGCATATATCTTCATTTGTTGTTTTCCTTTGTCGATAATCACTACTATGCTACTATTCCTGATTCCTTTTCAAACACTCTGGTTGCCTTGGAATTCTCGTGTGAATCCATATGTTTGCTTTCTTCTTGGAGATTGCTTGCTTTACTAAGTAGCTTCTCGAAGGATTTGATGGTGAGTCCCTTGAGCATGAAAGCTACTGGCCCGTGAATGCTTTTGAGTAAGATCTCAATCGCATGATGTTCCAGTAGCTATGGTTCACATTTCATGCTAAGGTTTCTCCACCTCAAAATGTAGTCCACCAAAGTCTCATTAGGCTTTTTCTTTTCCATTATGAGCTCTCCTATAGAGACATGGTATTGTGCTCCGACAAATATTTTCACAAATAGTTGTTCCATTTTGGCGAAGGTTTGCACTGATCTGTTGGGTAAATCAGCATACCAATCGAAGGCGACCCCTGACAAGCTGCTGACGAACCCATTGGAAGAGTAAAGCTTCACTATTCCTTGTGTTACTATATGTTGTCTGGGATTTCCAGTTTCAATAAAAATTTTAAAGTTTGGGGCCACAAAACCCTTGGGGAGGGTACGACATTGAATTCTTCCGGGTAAGGTCTACCCTTTAGAATTAATGCACCACCCTTTGATTGGGTTAAGTCCTCCTAAACCTGTTGGAACATTTGCTTAAATTCTTTCTCTGGTGTGGAACTCGATGTAGAATCCTTCTTTTGTTGCTCATCTCTATTTGTCAAGGAAACTTCTCTTCCTTCATCTGTAATGTGTATTATCTCCGGTTGGTTGAGATCTTGAGATGCTAGTTGCGGTGCTTATGATTGCCTCTGAATGATGGCCATGACAGACATGGCCGCGGCCATCTCTTCTATCCATAGTTGTTCCATTTTGGCGAAGGTTTGCACTGATCCATTGGGTAAATCAGCATACCAGTCAAAGGCGACCCCTGACAAGCTGCTGACGAACAGTTGGAAGAGCAAAGCTTCACTATTCCTTGTGTTACTATATGTTGTCTGGGATTTCTAGTTTCAATACAAATTTTAAAGTTTGGGGCCACAAAACCCTTGGGGTGGGTACGAAATTGAATTCTTCCGGGTAAGGTCTACCCTTTAGAATTAATGTACCAACCTTTGATTGGGTTAAGGCCTCCTAAACTTGTTTGAACATTTGCTTAAATTCTTTCTCTGGCGTGGCACTCAATGGAGAATCCTTCTTTTGTTGCTCATCTCTATTTGCCAAGGAAACTTCTCTTCCTTCATCTGTAATGTGTATTATCTCCGGTTGGTTGACATCTGGAGATGCTAGTTGCGGTGCTTATGATTGCCTCTGAATGATGGCCATGGAAGACATGGCTGCAGCCATCTCTTCTATCCTTTTCTTCAGTTGACTGACTTGCTCATCCCTTAGGAGAATAGCCCTATGCAGCTCATCTACAAAATTCTCTTTGATGAGAGGTTGAGCCTCACGTGCAGATGTAGCGGCTCTAGTTTCAATGACATAGACATCCATGAAATCCTCTTCAAGGTAGTCATTATAGTTAAAATCTTCATCATCATCATCGATGGAGACACCGTGCTCCCGAGCCAACTTACAAATCTTGACTCTGAGCCTTTAAAAGTTTTCTTCGACCATTGATTCTTTGATTGTTCTAGGATCTGGAGGACCTTGGTGGACCTCCTCCTCTTATTCTTCCATTTCACTTGCAATCATTACAACAATGTCAGATACTTCGGCCCCTGGCTTCATTCCATGATCTTGCCCTGTGTGCTTACTGCACTATATTGGTACAACAACCTTGGATATATATACCTTTCTTTTTATGATGATGTCTCAGGATGGAGTGTCCTAGCTAACACATCGGTATGTCAAGGAAGAGTATCCTCCCCATGGTGCAGACTAGCTACTGTATCAGGTAATCTCTTTCTCTTTTCCTTTGGAATTTTAAGGATGTCTTTATAGTGGGTGATCGGTAGGATTCTTGGTCTCAGTCTTGACTTAATCGGTCGACAGCCTGTGGTCTTGGCAATGACAGACTCGCTGGTGACTATGGTGGTATCTACTCTGCTCCCCAGGCAAAACCAGACAGGAATACGAGTAGGCAAAGCCTTAGTTAACTTCTGAGATTGTTTGGCGGATCTGACTTCCATTAGAATATCTTTCTTCATGCGAGGGGATATCACATGTCCCACTCATTTAAGTAGTTCACTCACTGAACATGCTTCTTGGCGGCTAGCCGCTGGAAAACTGAACTAACTTGGGTGATAGGAATAAACTTCTTTCTCTCCACACCCTATCCATGAAGTGATGGTAATGCAGTGGCAATATTTTGGATACTTTCATACCCGTTTGTATCCTTCAAAGGATGGAATCTACTTCCTTACAAAAGTGGATAAGCTTCCGGTAATTCTAACTCCTCTTGGTGAGGCTCTTTATCAGTAGGTACTTCCTTAGGAGCATGAGCTCTAGTAGCCCACTGAGCTCTCCTGCTACTGTTTCTCCTTTGGGTTTGAGTTAGTGGAGTAGTCTTTGAACCCGACTTGATTTTGAATACTGATGACGAGACATCTAATCTCTCAATCGAATCTTCAATGATCATTACTTCTTTCCCCTTAGCAGTAGTGGGGACCACATGCTTGGTAGGTGCCACGACAACCGTAATCTCATCTTTCTTGTAGGAAGGGAAGTCCTGAAGAGAGTTTAGGTTGAACTCAACAGGTGGCTCCTGAACTTCTGAAACGGTGACATTCATTACGACGAACGGAGCCTTCCCAATGATAACCGCAAGGTCTTCAAATCTAGATCCGAATATAATGGTGGGAGCAATATTGCGGGCTTCATGGCTCGTCGGCAGGTTGCAAGAAAAAGTCGCCATTGCAACAGCTTTAAAACAGAAAGTTTTGGGGTTAGTTATATGGATAAAACCTTGTAATCCTTAGTGCAAGAAATTAAAATTTACAGAGGTTGTTCTGTAGACCGGGTAAATGTTAGTTTGTGGAGATTTTAAATTTTTTTGTAAAAAGGTAATTTGAAAGTAGAAAAAAAATTTAATTAATATAAAAATATTTTAAAGCACGCACGTACAACACAATTTGATTTAATTTACAAAATAACAAATTAGATTTGGATAGGAGATGTGAAGTGTTTAGGACCCAGTGCGGGACCCATTTAGCAACACACAATGCCAGGTGGAACTAGTCCATCAACACATCTATTGGGGTCCAACCTCACATGAAGAATTAAAGAGTCCTTAATGGCCTCCTAAACCCCTTTGTTCAATGATGATTGAACAAGCAGTCCTGAAGTCCAAAGAGTTGCTCGTACTTTCCTAAGATAAAAATGGGTAAAACATGTCAACGGAAGAAGGGTAATTTGGTCCAAGAGGGACATGGACACATTACCGATATGTGAAGATAATATTTCCTTATTTAAAAGGAGAGAAAAGCTTATCCTCAGCGGAGTCGCCAGAAGCTGTCTGCACTATTTTTGGTTAGAGGAGTTGCCTGTTAGAAGCTATCCGTCACCGAAATTGAAATCCCGTCACCCACTTTGAAAGTACATTTTAATTTTTAAATTAATTTAAGTTTAGAAAAATATGAAATCAAATTGACCTCATATTTTTCATAGTTTAAAGGAAAGAGCGTTGTACCTCAAACCTTGCATCTATGCCAAAGGATAAACACAAACTTGAGGATGGGGATCGAACAAATAAACTAAGAAAAATTTAACGTCCGTTTGGTCTGTGAAACCATTTTATTTTCAGACATATTTCCCTATTTAATATGAATAATTAAATAGGGTTTATATTAAGTTAGGTTTTGAAAAGCTTCCTATAAGGGCAAGCCCCAATAGTTATTTACATCTTAAATGACCAAAGTCACCTAGGAAAACTCTCGATAAAAATCAAGAAAAATTATCTTCAAGGATTTCAAAAGGATAGGACTGTTCAACGAGATCAGACATAGAGTTGTGAAATGGGATTGGCTCAAGTTTGGAGCATTTTGTTGTTCGAATCCAAAGGAGGAAGAATTAGGGGATCACATGGATCCGGAGGAGAGCTTTAGTGACATCCCAAGCTATCCTATTATTTGGCTTCAGCTTTGAGGAGATGTTATTTAAGTATTTCATCCAGTAAATTTTATTTTTTAGGGCTTACATTTGTGTGAAACGATCATACAAGGAGTCTGGAAGATGTGAGGATTTAGATCGTGACAGAAAGTCGTAACGAACGCAACCTCAGAATTCTAAGACGAGTTAGGGCTTAGATTGTACTGCAGAGTTGTACAAAGGCCTAAAGATGAGTTGAGGATTTAAGTTGCACTAGGCAGAAGACCTTGAAACCTTATGCCTTGTTGTTTAATTCTATGGAAAGATGTGCTGTTGTAGATCCTCATGTTGTTGTAGATTGTTTCCCATGGAGTTAGCTCCAAGCTCGCTAGCTCCAAGCTCCTTGTCGTGACAAGTTTAAGTTTTTTAGGGTGTCAAGTTATGATGTCAAATCAGATGGCCCAATGGTTGAAGTTCCTTAAATGTTATGGAGGATGTCAAAGTTGATTTGAGCGACACCGGTAAGGATCCTACAATTCCCTCATTCCGGCACCACTATTTTCTATTGGATTCACTTAGTCCAAATGAATTAACTAACTCAACTTAATGAGTTCCATAATTTCATTTAGACCATGGGAAGCCTTGTTAATAACCGTAGGTTTCCTCCTTCGAGGGATTCCCGATCTTCCGATAGAGACGTCTTATTTCAGTTGTAGTTGTTGTTTTGTGTGATGTTTGTGATTAAATATTGAGTTGTTTTATATTTTGAATGTTGTCGCAGTGAATTTTATCTTGGTTGATTTTAATTTTGGTTTTGCTTTTAGTTTTGTTTGGTTTTGTAGTTATCCTGATAGTTTTAGTTTTCATGCAGGGTGACATCGTTGTTTAGCACGCAAGTTTGTGTTTTGTTTATACATGCAAGTATGTAAGCACAATGTGGAAAGCTTAAGAAAAGACAATGTTGTAAACTATAAAAGCGTACCTGACAAGACTTCTTGTTCCACCACTTGAAATTCAAAATGCATGTTAGGGCATTTTATGTAAAGAGAAAAAAGTAAGGTTTTAGTGACCTACCTAAACCTAGGTCATATCTTGGTGGGTCCCTATTAATTTGATTTAAGATGATTTTTGTTAAGCAAAACATACTAAGTCTAGTAGACCTCCGAGGTATCAAACAGGTCTAGAGGAAGAAGCATGTTCATGCTTCCCTCTCACCGTCTGATGAAAAGTCTCGAGCTTATTTAAACTTACTATGTTACTCATTAACCCATTTTATACATACTTATAATGCTCAGTGAATGTTGATGTTTCAATTATCCGTATTAGTAAGGTAATTATCACTGATCATTTAATTTGTAAATTATGTGGGTGAAGACCCTTAAAAGAGGCAAGTTAATGTTATCAAGGCGCTCAGCCAAGTTTTTAATTTGGGCTTGTAGTGTTTTAAAGATGTTAAATTTTAATTATGTTCACTTTTATAATCCTCATTTAATCATATTTGATTTAGCTTAGGTAACAACTAAGCCCATAAGGTTTTAGTGGATGTCTCAGTATATATTTTGGAAGTCATTGAATTTTAAGCAAGGATAATACATTTTTGAAATTCATTTGAACATCAAATAAGGGTATTTGATTAGTGAGTTATTAACACCCAAAACTATACCCCTAAGTCTAGGATCATTTATTTGACTAGACTTCAAAATTTTATTAATTTAAGGAAAGTATTTATCTTTTAATTAACAAAAGTGATATTGATTTCTACCAATTAATCCCTTTAGGTTTCAATCATCCAAATATGCTAATTAGGATCAAAGGTTACCCATTTCCCATTTTGGAATTAAGCCTAAATATTAATTAAGGCTAAATTTTCAAAATTACATTTTTGACCCTAAGGCTCCATCACTTCATAATTTATCAAATTTAATCCAAATGACTTTGGAGTTTTCATCCCACCTAACTCATGGGTCAATTAAGACATAAGAGCACTAAATGTTATTTTTCAAAATTTAATTTAATTTACATATTTATTTTAATGTAAAAATTTAATTTTTCAAAGAAAATTCCATAACATGACCAAGGCAAATCCAAATCCCTTGAAGTTTTTACTGGAGATAGACTTGGACCAGGGAAGCATTGGGACCAAATTTCAAGATTTATTGAATTATATTTGAATTTTAAGAGTTATTTTAAGTTCTGGAGTATTTATTATATATAAATATTTTAAGCGTGGAAAATAGTTTTATATTTTTATTAAATCTCTCTAATTTCAAGGGACGTAAAGAAACAAATTTCACATTTTTTTTTAATTTTTCTTTGAATTTTTAGAATCATTTTAGTGAAAATCCACTTTTAGCCTTTAAAAATTATTCTATGCTTCAAAATTCAAAATCTTCACTTAGAAAATTAGAAAAAGTATTTCAATTTTTCATAAGTGCTTAGAAAATATTTTAGAACATTTCCATTAATTTTATTATTTTTGTGATTTTTATCATTTTTTAATTATATAAATATTAAAAATAGGCTTGAAAATGAAAATTTTATTTTAATTTCAAATTTATTTTTAGAAAATTTCTCTGATCATAGAGAACTCCAAAAACCAATTTTTATAATTTCTTAAAGTTATATTTTAATTATTAAAAATTATTTTAATACCAAAAATTTCATTTTACCAAAAAGGATAGTTAACTTGAAAAATCAATTTAGGTCATCAAATGTACTCCAAATATTATGAAATTTTTATGGGGAGTTCTCTTAACGGAGTTCTCTTAACATTGAATCTTAGTGGAGATTAAAAATCAAGTCATTTAGATATTTGTGTTACACAAAATTAATTTTCTTTATCTTTTAGAGTTGGTGGAAATTAGGTGCATTCTTAATGACTTAACCCATGAAATATTTTCCAAGGGTTTATTTAGTCATAGCAAACCTTCCAAAATTTTCTTGGAATTTTCTAAGCAATTTACTAATTATTATGATTACTTTATGCAAATAATAAACCTAAACTTGAAAAATGTGGATCTCGGTCTAGAGATCTTTTTTGACTTTAGAAAAATCAGGGAATGTTCTCTAAAACAGAGGCAACAACATGCTAAAACTTCAAGTCATAGTGAAATGTAAACATGCATGGAGAATCAAAAGACTCAAAATAGTATTTAATTAATTAAAAATAAAACATGCATCAAATGGACTTCAAATTATTTTAACATTGTTTTCCTCTGTTCAGCGAGCATGTGGATATTTTTACTTTATTTTTGTGAATTTTCTAAACAAAGATACGGATTTATGAAGTTAGGGAGCATTTTTTAAATTATTTAAATCCCAATTTATCTATTTAAACCTGCGGCGCTGACTAGATCCTAGGCATCTCCGAAAACACATGTGGCTCACTTTGGTTGGATGTCACCATCCACGTATCTGCTAACTCGGCCCGTGCTTTATGAACCGAAGCGTTGTCCGACTTCATCTCGTTCGTTGATGAGATAAACGCGCAATCAAATGGCTCCCCGCCATCGTTCTCAAATAGGCTAACCCGAGAATCATCCACACTAAAACCTTAAGATCTCCCTCTACATTCAAGAAATATCATGGGGTTTGATCCTATGAACTCGTCTAAGTGAGACAAACACATCCTGAACATATCCATTCAGTTAAGAAGCCATGAAATTAAGCCCAATCAAATGGAGAATCAAAATAGCCTTGGGAGGAGAAGAAGTTCAATACCTTTTCTCTAAGAAGTGAAGCTTCAATCAGAGGTTCTTGTCACATTCTTGGGGGTCCAAGGAGGCTAGGGATTAAGCCTCTTGTTGTGGTGAAAGATCTAGGTATGAATTCGACCAAGCTCGATTTTAAGTGTTGGTCTAGAGCTATGCTAGGGTCTTTATGGAAGGGAAATTTGATGGGGTTTCTCCTTCTTTCATTATGGCGAAGGTGTGGGTGAATTTAATTTAAATTTTATGGACTGTGTAGGTATGGTGAGGACTGTCCTGGCTTTTTACAAAAGTTTGAACTCAGAATTGAGCTTCCACAGTGGGAATCAATGGGGGTGGCTTGAGCTGAGGAGGTCTGAAAGAGTCTTTGGGAGAAATTTGGATGGGTCTCTCTGAGAAATTTTTAGTACTCCCTCAATGTCCACGGAGGTGAGCTTTTTATAAAAATGTCTTAAGGCTTGCTGCCATGGCCAATGAGGGGGTGAAGAGTAATGCTTAAGTGGAGGGCACAGAGGCTCTAACATTTAATTTGGATGAGGTGGCCTCTAGGTTTGAAATGGTTTTGATTCCATGGGGGTGGCTCACGGTTTTGGTTTTTACCGGCCACTAGGCTGGTTGGCCAGGCCAGGGGAGGTGGCCAGAGGTCTCAGGACCTCAGAGGAATCTGTCATAATAAGTAAATGGGTTTGGGCTTTATTTTGGCAAAAGGATCTTAAGATTAAGCAAATATGGAATGAAATCCCATAATTTAGGGTACCTTTATTCCATGGCTTAGCTTAGGTGATTTTATAGAGTTTAGACTGGTCACTGGGGTCCAACTAATGACTGTGGAGTTATCAATTTTGTGGCTTTGGGGTGGTTAAGCTAATTTTAGTGCAAGGGTCCAATGTGGGTTCAAATGACCAAAACTTGGGTTTGGGCTTGGCTAGCTATGACCTTGAGCCCAATTGATTGATTAAAATTGTGTAGATGATTTTAATGAATATTTTTTTATGAAGGATTGAAATGATTTTGAGTTCAATTGGAGGGTCAATTTGGAGGGTTTTTGAAATTTAGTTAATTTGGGCATGTTGGGCTAGACTTTGGTATATATTGGGATAGGCTTGTAATTTTACTCAATTGAATGGTCCAAATAATCAAGGGAGAGGTTATAAACATTTTCAACATTATGAAGAGTTTCATGAAGGAATGGAATAGAAATTTTGGGGCTAAGGCAATCAATTTTGTGGAATTTTGAGACATGACCAATTTGGGGAAAATTTCTGGAATTTTGGATTTGGGTTGAAATTAAATGAAATT
>NW_018251174.1:20261-20680 GCF_001263595.1 Phalaenopsis equestris | reverse complement strand
CTCTTAGGAGAGTTTAAAAGGCCTTGGTGAAAAAAATTTTACCACCCCTTAGTCATAGCCGTGGGGTGGATTTTATAGAAATTGGCCAATGGGGATGCTTAGCTGGCCAATTGAGAGCTTAGCCCCACTGCTTAGGTGTCAAGCAGAGGGGTCCTCAGCTCAATTTGAGCTGAGGTGGCCTCTTGGCATGAATTTGGGTTTTAACCATGTGGGGGCTCACGGTTTTGGGCTTTAGCTTGGGTTAAGGTGGTTAACCAAGGCTTGGACCATGGTTAAGGCTTATGATGCTCAGTAAAAATGGCACCATAGAGTTTAGACATGTGGTATGGCAAGTACATTGATTTAACCTCCTTATTATCTCTTTAAAAGATATTTTCAAAAATTTACCCATGGGATAAATATCAAGCCTAACCATGGGT
>NW_018251174.1:1457-18532 GCF_001263595.1 Phalaenopsis equestris | reverse complement strand
AAAAAGAAGAGTTTTGAATTTCTAATGGTGAGGATACATTTTCTAGTTTTCTAAGACTAGTCAATAGAAAAGTCCTATGGCTAGACCTAGGCTACTAAAGAAGTTTCTAGATCTCAACCAAAAGTGAGGTCAACAATTTATTTATTTATTACTATTATTATTATTATTAAAATACTGAAAACTACATGTCGTTTACTTACGCTGTAGAAACGACATGTCGTTTCTGGTTGTCTTCAACCTCCAGACGGGTCAAACGACCCAGTTCGAACCAAAATCAGAACCCAACGGTTTCAAAGCCATTTTTTTTTACCGAATGAAGCCCTCAAACCCCAAAATGGTTAGAAATCTAATTTTTAGATGATTTCTAACCCTTATTTATACCAAAAAAAAAATTCCAACGAATTTGATATACCAAACAAATCAAAAACCAACAAACCAAATAATATATACAAGTCATCATTAATCGCAAATTGATGACTTCATAATCGGTGAACAACAATGGCTAAGGGACAAAAAATTGAAAAGAAAAAATAAATTTCTCAAGAAAAAACTGAATGTGAATGGGCTCTGATACCAATTGTTAGAACTCAAAAAAATCGCATTCAATTTCAAGAGAAATAAACCATAGATTACCGGAAGCGTACCGGAGTCCATTAGATCGATTGCACATGGTATGATCTTCCAATCTGTAGATTTTCTAAAGTTTCCTTAGTTTCTTGTTGATGGGGTGCAAGAAAAAGGATGTGTCTCTCTGCAAATCGGGGATCCTTACCCTTTGAAGTAACTACCAGGCGGTTACAAAAAAGTTTTGCTTAATTCTAATTCTGTCCTTCATTAAATTAGAATTTGCACTTATGGTATCCACACTATAATATCATGACAAATGTGTCCAAAGTCATAAAATTAATTCTAAATTAGACCACAACAATTTTGACTTATTAAATGATGACCCAACACATTTATTAATTACATTATAGTCCCAAAATTAATCCAACAATTAGACCCAAGGAAATTATTTGATTTTTCCAAAGGCACCGCGTCAGTAAAACCAACAGACCATTATTTTGTCGCCCGTCGTTTCTTTGGGAGAAGCAGGTTGTATTCCCTCGAAGACATTGCACGAGGGGAAGTGTACATGCACATCAATTGTTAGGAGAATTTGCTACTCTGTTCGTAAACACTCATCCCCATCTCTTTTCATGTGTGATTTAAGGTTTACAGGATGATGTCGTTGTGATAAGTCGATAAATAAACTCACTAGGAGATCGAATGACCCTCTTTGAACAAAAATTGGAGCAACTTATAGAGTTGCACGTCGGAACAATCTCGAGCGAAACAGTAGTTAAGAGCGATGCAGACAATGACAGTAGTAAGTTTGTCTATTACATTTGAATTGTATCTTTATTAGACCTGATAAATTTTGTACGATACATTTGAATGACACCATTGTTTTTAATGAAATTGTGTATTAATCTGTTTGAAGTGTATCTCGAAATTGCATTAGTCAAATATACCATTACAATTTCTATTAAAATATGAGTAACAAGATGTCTCACCTGCTGGTATGCTTCGACGGAGAGTTACGAGTAATTGATGATTTCACCCAGACTTATATCGGCGAAAAAAATTGGTCAATGCAAGTGTCAACTAACAAAATTAAATAAACTAAAGAAAAAAATATTATGTTTATTGCGCCAAGATAGTTCAACACACATTAAATTTGTTTTGTAGTCTTCCAGTGAGTGGTAGATTTGCAGCAACTCATGTTGAAGATGGGAATTTCTACTTTTAGAAGTTACTAAACACACAATTGAACTCTACGTTGAGGTATAGTTTTACCTCCCGATGACATCACCAAGATTTGACCTCAGATCAACCTCTGATGCCTGAGAGGATGACTGAACTATGGAGGTATGTAACCCGAGCATGTGGTAATTGAAACATTCTTTTTAGATTTGATTATGTTATTCAAATTAAATTAATTATTTGATGACAAGCAAGCCCCATCCACAACCATTGAGCACATATGAAATTGGAGGCTAAAGCTGACATGATCAAATAACGGTTGACATTGTTTGTTACTGGTCTTTTGACATATCACATTCATTTCAACCTTATATTAGTAGAAATGTCAAGCCATTCATTCATGAACCATCTGTTGGGGCACAAGTTGATATTGGTAAAAGAGGGTATCAAGCTATGGGCAGCGGGATAAGCGAAGATTCAAATGGGTCAGAAGTTGGTGAAGTTCATGGTACATAAATCGAGAGAAAGACGGTTTTGCCTATCACGATATATTTCAACAAAAAATCAACATTGGATGCATACATTCTTGACTCGACGAGGGAGAGTAATGGGTACGCTAATCAAATTATTTCGACAGAGGAGTAGGACACAATTGAAAACTGCGAGATCTGTTCATCCAGTTATCCATATCTGAAGAAGATATAATTTTAGATGAGCTTCAAGATGGGATGATGTTTTCTAGTAAAGAGCAACTTCAGTGTGTATTAAACGGATGGTCCATCATCAAAATTTTGGAGTATTGAAAGGCCTCATCTAACAAAAAAAAGACTAACTGTGCAATGTGTGCAATAGGATAACTCATTGCATCCATGCCATTGGAGGCTACATGCTTCAAAAGTAGATGCATGGGTGTCCATCGAAGAACTCTTCCATTGGACCACCACATACATGTACCCATCCAGTTATGTCAAGTAGGCATCAAAATTGCACCTCGAGATTATTTGTTATTACATAGATGTTATTTTACGACAAAAATGTAATTTGAAGCCGATAAAAATTATTGTGCGCATGAAATCTAAATTTAATGTCTAAATTTCCTAAATCAAAGCTTTAGATGCACAAAGAAAAGGGATAAAGTTAATCTTTGAGAGTATGAGTAGTCCTATTGTTCTGTATTTCGTATGATGAAAGATGTATGCATAGAGATAACTGGATTTGTCTATAGGATACAAGTTAGCAACAATGCATGTTTTAACGAAATTTTTTGGGCATTCGAGCCAAACATATATTAGTTTTAAAATAGTATTTAATTTTGAGAAAATGAGGTTGAATAGATCTCATATATTTAATATTTAAGTAATCGAGCACGACACCACAAGTCATACACTATTCTGAGATATAAACATATTCCTTGGTGGTGAACTCAATTATATAAACTAAAGAATTATGACATTTGTTTGGTCTGTGAACCTTTTTTTTGTGACCTACAATTCCCCTCATATTATAAAGATTAAATAACTTTTATATTACTTGAGTTCCTAATTCCCTATAAGGTCAAGCCCTTATAGTTAATTACATCTTAAATAACTTAGGTCACTTATGAAAACTCTCGATAATGATCAGAGGTTTCGTTTTCAAGATTTTGAAGTTAAGTTTTCAAGATTGTATACGGAAAGTCAAGTGGGAATGAACCAAGTGGGAACAAATATTTTAGGAGTTAAAGGAGTGAAAAGTAGGGGATGTCATAAATCTGAGGCGAACCTCAATGACTTCTAAACTATCATACTGTTTATCTTTACATTTTGGGAATGAAATTATTTGATATTTACTCATACCGATTATTTAAAATTTAGGGCATACATTTGCACAATACATAATTATGCAAATAACCTAGAAAAATATGAGGTTTGATGTCATACTAAATGACAACCTTGAAATCCTAAAAGAATTATGACTTATAATGCACAATATGATTGTGCAAAGACCTAAAGATAGAGTGAGTATTTATTTCACACTAAGAAGATAACCTCGAAGTCCTATGGGTTATGTTATTTAAGACGACAGAATGCTTAGTTGAAGTAGATCTGCATCATTTTTTAGTCTTGATCGTTATCCAAAGTCATCCTCCGTTCGCTTGTAGCTTGTTTCGAGTTCCTTGCTGTGATAGTCGTAGGTATAGGGTTTGTTTGTGAGAATGTATTTATTATTGGGTCTCAAGGCCTGCCATGGGGTTCCTCCTAAACATATGCCCTACTGTTGTCTACACTTGGGATCTTTGCAAGTGGAATGCATTATGCATGAATGAAACATGCAGTAAAGAAAGGTAAAACAAATATGCAGAAAAAGAAAAATAACGGTGCGTACCTGCTACTTCTCAAGCTGTTGCAAATGGGTTAGTAACATAAACATAGTATAAGAATAAGAAGTTTAGACAATTCATGAGGGGATATGAGCATGTGTATGTATTAAAAAGCCATTTATCATGTATATGAAAGTTTGAATTTGACTATAAGAATTTAGGTTAGGGTCAGGTTTAAACACAAAAGAATAGGGACCTCCGTAGGCAACCTTAAGCAATTAAGTGCTCTGTCCCATCCAACCTTAAATAGAATCTACCAACAAAACAATCAAAGAAGGTCAACTCCCGGCCCACTCAAAGTGATTAACAAAGTAAGCTTGTTTTCCAAGCATTTGGTAACATCCAAATTTCTTAATTTTTCAAGCATTTGGTATTTAAACTCTTACTTAGCGGTAAAAAATAATAGTGTTACGAGAAAATATATATATATATATGAAGCATTATACGACTCCGTATAGATTGATAGTAAAAAAGGAGTACAAAAGCGGGAGGGGAGGTGGATCCCAAAAACTAAAAAGCAAAAAAATACATTAAGATCCTAGGGGTTTCTCCTCCCACATTACAACTCCACACCAAAAAGTTAAAAAAAAAAACATTTACCAAAAAATACAAGTATGTTGATCCCGACTTTTATGTCAGTACTACGAAGTATGTGTGGTTATATTCTCAATTTTTTTTATTTATTTATCTTCCTTTACAACGACGCCAAAAACTTGACTCTGAAGAAAATAAAAGTGCAACTAATATATTTAAATATTAGGATACTAAGCAAATATACACATCATTATTAAGTAATATAAGATTTTTTTATTAAGCCCCGAATATCGAACCCACAGGGAGTACTACAAATTTTTAAGAAAAAATTAGATAACAAACTCTACTTTGAAAAATATTCTTACTCAAACTATAAATGCTATAATATGAATGAAACTTTGATTCTTTTTGGTAATTTTTGATAATTGAAAATAAAGTAAACAACTAACTAAAATTTAACTAGATTTTGTAAGATGAAAGTAATATAAATAAAATGTCTTTTTTCCTTATCATGAATCAATAATAAGTATAGGAATTTTGTTGTGGAAGTATTCAAATTATGTTTTGTCAAATATGAGCAACATTATTCTTTATCCTTGCTAAAAATGCTACAAAGAATATTGGTTAATCTATAGTTTGAATAGGTCTAAAGACGGGTTAGGTGGGGAATATACTGGAAGATACTAGCTCTCACTCTAGATTTTCCTCTTCTCCCTCCACTTAGAGCTCTCACTCTAGATTTCCCTCTTCTCCCTCCACTTAGGAGATAACATCTCGTATCAAGACCTAAAAAAATCAACCTAATTGGTAGCTTTAGTCTGTCACTCTAATGTCATCTAACTCTACACCAATCAAAGTTTATTTCACTATTTATTTGCATTCAACCATATGAATTACATTATCATCCATACAATCTCATGTGATTCTTACCATTAGCTGATTGAGACAATACCATCAGATCTTACATGTTCTCACAACAAATATTAACATCTTATTTGGCTAAATCAAGAAGTAAATGAAGTACAAGGTTTAAATCATCACAACTTATCCAACACGTAATTACTTATCATTTTAAGGAAAAAGAAATAGAAAACTACTTAGAATTCATGAAGAAAACACAACAACACTTATGTTTAAAAGTAGAAACCATGTAAACACACAAGAAGTCTAGATTAAAACCAAATATAGTCACAAAGATAAAAACTTATCTCAAATTCCTCTCCACCAAACTCTTGAAGTTCCTTTGAATCTCTTCTTTTCTCTTATGATACTCTTTACTAACACAACTACAACTCCCTTTCTTCTCTCTAAAATATCTTAATTAATTTATGATGAGAGTGGTAGAAAGAAGTCTCAAACAGAGGGGGCAGCAACGACTTCTTCAATTCAATCCAAGTCCTTTTATAATTTTCCGAAAGGTGCTCTGATGTCTCTTCAAAAATGTGTCCACATTCACTGAATCTTCCAAGAGTTTCCTCCTTTCAATAGCCATTTGAATATATTTTCATGCCCATTAACCATAATCCACGTTTTTAGCAAGAGTTGCTTCAAACACCCCTTAAAAAATTCATCCAAATTTAATGAATTTTCAAATAAACGCGAGGTATGCGGCGCTTAGGCGCAGCGTTCGCTGTTCTCCTGGCGCTTAGGTGCTCAGGACTGGTCCTTAAGCGCCACATTTCATTTGCACAAATTTTTTTGCTTCAAACACCCCTTAAAAAATTCATCCAAATTTAGTGAATTTTCAAATAATCGCGAGGTATGCGGCGCTTAGGCGCAGCGTTCGCTGTTCTCCTGGCGCTTAGGTGCTCAGGACTGGTCCTTAAGCGCCACATTTCATTTGCACAAATTTTTTATTTTTGCTCTAAATTTGATCATTTTTCATTCTTTTCGCATTTTTCATCCATTTGTCTATACGCACCCATTTGTCGACACGAGAAAGAAAAACACACAAATAGCTTCCATTAAAGCAAAACATCCTAAAAAAAAGGTATAAAAATGTGTACATAAATGCTATATATTTTAGGTGTATCAAAATCTCACAAACTTAAAATGTTACTTATCCTTAAGTGACACTCCAATCTTTCAAAACCAAAATAAGTAGATTGTGTAAATGAGTTTCTTTAGGATATTCTAAAATTTTGATCTAGAAATGTAGTAGTCCAAATTAGAAAAAACTTTGGTAAATGAGACCAACTTAGAGTTTAGAAATCTTTAATTTAAGGAAATTTGTAAATATGAGTTTATATTTAGTTCAAAAATACTTGTAAATTCTTCAAATATAGGGTTTATGCATTCTATCATCTCCACTTAAAAAATTTTTATTAAGAATAATTATACTTACAATATTATATTGTTAAACTTAAGAGTTTCTCAGGTCTTATACTTTAAAAAGATAAGATGTGGAACCAATTTTTGATTAAGAACTAATCCTCAAGCTTCTCCTCCCTATTTCAACTTTGCTTTTCTATTCATTTTCATTTTATTTTTCTTTTTCTTCTTTTTTTTTCTTTTTTAGGTGAGGATTACTATATCTGGATAGGGATCTAATGATTTTGAATTTCACTATTCATTTCATAAAGCAAAGGTTTGATATAAATTCTTTACAAAAAAATATAATAATAGTTTTGAAAATTGATTTTAATAAAAGAAATTTAAGTATTGAAAATAAAAGTCTAATCCTTCTACATTTTTCAAAAAAGGTAGTTACACTATTTATCATTTATACACTAAAAAATTTTAACTTAAAATTTTTATTTATTACTTTAGGTTTCAACTAAATTTTCTTACTTATTTCTACGTTCAAAATTTTACTTCCCTAATATAACTTCATACACAATCATTTTTGTTTCAAATCAAAATTAAATTTATCTGTAACACATTTGAGAACAAATAAAATTCAAGTTTTGGAAATTTGTTTTTCATCCCCCCAAACTAAATTTTTTTAGTAAGATAGAACATTTTAGCATAATATATATATAGGCAGAAATGAAAACTAAAAATAACATGCTTACAAGAATTTTCATACCATAAATATACAAGTAAAAAAATTAAAAAACAGGAGTAAAAATTAATTGATCAAAATTTAACTTAATTTTAACATATATGAGTTTCATTAAACTTCTATGCAGTTGAGGATAACATAAAAGCAAATAAACACACACTAACATAAATTAACATAAATTTGTAACTTAACTGCAACATAAAGAAAATACATGGTAGTAAATTGAAAATTTAAACATGAAGTTCTTAAGTGAAAGTTAGTAATATTCTAAACCTTCCTAATATCTCTGGAATAATTTCTACACAAACCAACATAATGCACCAAACAATGTTGTTAACACATTTACTACCACAAAAACAAAATATAACTACTCACCACAACACAAATGCATCACAATAGTATCTAAAGCAACAAATAACAACACAAAAATAACAGGAATCTAAACAATTACAACACATAAAAGAGTAGCAGTTCAATACAACTAAAACACATAAAGTTCACAATTTAAAAATAAACAACTTTAATCAATCCTCCTCCTCATCATCATAATCATCATCATCACTATCCGAAAAATTAGTTGACTCATATGAAGGGTACTGTGGATTTGAAGGAAATACCACACTTTGGTCATCCCTGATAAGGCTTTTCAAAGACGAGTGATATTTTTTTTCATAGTCACCATGTATCTTCATGTAACTATCAATATATTCAACATAATTCTCCAAATTTAGTATCTTATCCGTAGTATAGTTGATGTTATCTAACATCCTTTGCATTAATTGTGCCTGTGAATCAGAACTATTATACTGACCTTGCGATGTAGATGCTTGGGAAGTAGAAGCACCAGAAATTCTTGAAAATCCTCCTCTCCAACCAAATATAGAATGTTCTGAATAAGATTTCACATTGACACTTGTGATATACTTTAGAGGCTCCAGAATCTCCTCCCAACTATCAAATCTAACACCAGCCTGCTCACATAAAGAAAAGATTAAGCATGTGAATCCCAAACCTGCAGTTGTGGCAGTTGTAGCAGAATTAGTGATCATCCGATAGATCAAGGATCCAATATCCATTTGCTTAAACTGCTGAATACAATAGTTTAGAGTGGCTCTTTCTCTTGTCACTTCACTAAGGTGATTGGTAAGGAGTAGACGAGCTGAAATAAAATAGTGTCACACTTTCGCCGTGGCATCAAGCTTCGAATCAAGGAAATTTACTCTCCTTTCATTTGTTATTTTCCATAGTCCTTTTCCCACAGTAAATGAAAGTATAATCTCATCTAACTTCTCAATCGGATTATAATTTGAATAAAAACACAATACACTTGGGGGTAGCTGGTAAAACGAATTTATTACCTCAGGGGAAAAAAACTATTGATTTTCCTCTGACCATAACTTAATCTTCCACTACCTCAGAAAAATTAGCATAGAACTCTCGAACCACATAAATTACCGCTACAACAGAAAAATAACAGAATCGTTCCCACTGTCGACGAACTATTAAATTTTCAACTGCTCTGCCCGAATTTTTGAAACATCGCTCAGGAATCAACTTTCTTGATTGCATCGCTTCTGTATATCTACCTTGAGCTTTCAAACTAACAAATTTATTAGAATCAAAGTTCGACTTCCCCTTGCACCTCTTCATTTTTGGTGTCATTTCTAAAAATCACATAAAATTCACAATAAATCTAACCTTAAGTCTAAATCATTTAACTTAACTTTCAAAATCTTAAAATATCATTTCCATGTATTTTCAATAGATTTTTCTAAAATTTTCACCATGAATAATGATTTTAGGATAAATCCCAGTTGTACTCAAAATATATGGTAAAAATAAAAATTTTTACATATAAGTGAAGCTCTCACCTTGAGAAGATGAAATCTAGCAAATCTGGCTTAATTCCACCAAGAAATCTTCACTTTTGAGAAGCCCTGTCCCAAAATAGTGAACTCTCGAGGAAGAAGGTGAGGTTCGGGGCATAAATGATGTTTTTTGGCCCAAAATTTCATTTTTAACCGTTCAAAAACTGTTTTAAGTGAACTGACGTGACTAGTTTGGTGCTTAGGTGCCTACCTCTTAGGTAACTAGTGCTTAAGCGTAGGGTTTTGGCGCTTAGGCCCCAGTGCACAAATTTTGATATTTTCAATTTTTAAGTGAAATGCACATCTAGCCTAAGTCAACCACCCCTAAATGGTCTTATAAATCTTAATAACTATTTTCTTCCCCTTCACTTCTCCTCTTTCTCAAAATTTACCAATTTTTACAAATTTGATTCAATACAAAATAACACAAAATTTTACACATAATCAAATACTTCATTAATTCACAAATAAATACAAACACTTGTGATACATAATTTCTCAATCTAAAGAGACTTGGACGAGATAACTCCTAAACAAATACTTCAAATGCTAAACAAACTTATCATAAAAACACATAAAATAAACTTAACACTAACATCAAGACACTTAAAACAAATAAACGCTAACATCAAACAAACAACTAGAGTCTAGAACTTAATTCCATTCTCCTTCCGATGAAACATATTTCAGCCTTTCATTTGTTTCTCTTAGGGCATGCATAATTTAGATCTGATAGAATGAACGGTGATGAAGAACTCTAGTTGAGTCTTCTTTAATCCATTTGTTTTTCAAGTACATCGCCTTGTCCGCTTCTTCGATAAAAATTGTATGGCTAAATTGCATTTTAAGTTGCCATCCAATATGCTCCAAATGTTCGTTAGTCACATTCACTTTTGCTAAGTCATCTCACTAATCCATTGTAAAAAGTTTGAATTATTAACCAATCTGGTAAAGCATGGTGTGTACACCTCCTAAGGAGATCTTTAAATCTTCCCCAAGCTTCATATATCGATTGCCCTTCAAACTGAAAAAAAAATGTAATATCATTTCTAAGCTTGGCAGTTTTTGAGGGTGGAAAATATTTAGCCAAAACTTTTTGAGATAGTTCTCTCCAAGTTCTGAAACATCCAGGTACTAACAAATTTAACCAAGCTTTATCTTTGTCTCTTAATGAAAAAGAAAAAATCTAAGTCTGACGTCATCATTAGACACTCCATCATATTTAAAAGTAGCACATATTTCTAGAAAACTAGCAAGATGTAAGTTATGATCTTCCGTAAGTGTTACTCCAAACTGATTATTTTGTACCATTTGGATAATAATAGGTTTAAGCTCAAATAAATTTACAGCAAAATCAGGATTTTGAATGGTCCAGTGAAGTTCATCTACTGCATGATTAACATAATCTCTTAAAGGTCTTTGTCGATTTTCATTCTCATTATTTGATTATCTAAGTTATTTCCCATTTTGTTCAAATTTTTAATTTCTTTTTGTTGTTGTTATATATATTATTTACTTTATCGCTAAATTTCATAATTTACCTAATTTACCAAATTTATTTAATTTACCATTACTTTCCCCGATAACAGGGCCAAAAACTTGATCCCAAAATTATAGATGTGTAAAATTAATAAAGTTGACTTCGATTTGCAACGGTGTCAAAACTTGATTTGTTATTGATGAATAAGAAATTGAAGCAATTAATGTTCGGATTCTACGCAAGTATATATTTTGTTATCAAGTAATACAAGACTTTCTGATTAAGCCCCAAATATTGATCTCATGAGGAAAGTGTAAACTCGTAATGAAAATTGAAATCAGGAAATTAACAACGAAAAATAAAATCTACTACACTAGATTTAAATGTTTAGGGTGCTATCAAAACTAAATTACTAACTACTAGCAAAACTATAAAGCAAAGCTAAGTAATTACTACTAAGCTATCTTTATATTTTTGTGACGAAGTTCTCAAATATGTGAAAACATCTTTCCCATGGTTTATAATTAGTGCAGGAAAATAATTTTAAATAGAAATAAGGTATTGTGCCAAATAGGAACAATTCTATTCTTTAGCTTATATCAAGTGCATAAAGAACATCGGTTAATCCAAGGTTTAGTCCCTAAACTCATGGTTAGGCTGGGAGGATACTAGCTCTCACTCCAAAGTTCCCACTTCCCTTCACCTGAAGGCTAACTCTCACTTTAATTCTTAAACACTAAGACCAAATTGCGGATTTTAGTATGTCACCCTGAAATCTCCAATTCTTCAGGCAATAATGTATAATTCTCTATTTATTTGCACCTAATTCCATGAACGAAACACTCCTTCATGAAATCGAATGTGATTCTCACTTTATTGTAGAACTCATACGTCATTTCCCGAATCATATGTTTCATAACAGATTTTAACATTTCAACTGGTCAAATTGAAAAGTAAATTAAGAATGGAGTGAAAAATTGGTCTTAGTGGTCCTCTGACCAAGGTTAACCTCCAATAATTTTCATCAGGACAAATAGTTTGTTTTGATTGATGAAATGAATTAATATTGAAAAATCCCTATTTTGACTAAAATAATTTTTATAAATTACATAAAAATTAAAAAAATTACATTTTCTCATCTGATATTTTATTTGACCCATGAGGGGGGTATTATAAAAATTTCAAAGTTATTTGAGTTTTATTTAATAAGTTATGAAGTAGGGAACCTATGAAGTAGGGAACCCTAAGGGTAACCCTAAGGGTAAAATGGTAATTTTGAATTTTTATGCTTTAATTAAATTTTAGGATTGATTAAAGGGTAAATGAGTAATTTTGAGCATAATGGACTCTTTTGGATGATCGGAACACATGGGGTTAAATGGTAGAAACTAATGCCTCACTTTTCTACAATAAGGGTATAATTGTAATTTCCCTCAATTAAATGATTTTAAGGTGAGGGGTTGGATTTTGGAAAATGAGAATTCACTAATTTAAAACCCCTAGTTAATGTTTGAGTGATATCATAATCATTGATAAGGATTAAAAATACCATATAATTTAACATCCCTAAAGTCTTGAACTTATCCACACATAAGTCTTAAGGGCTTTGTAGTGAACTAGGCTTAATTTGGATTTGCTTAATGAAGTTTAGGAAATAAACATAACTAATTGTGGACAGTTTGCAAACACTACAAGCCAGCTTTAATTTTAAGAAAAAAATTCTTAATAGCCTAATCTTTCCCTTAAGGGAACCCATTTATAAAACTTTTAAATGAAACATTAAATGACTAATTAAGTACCCCTCTAATGGGATAATTGAAACATTAGTTTCACTGAGCATATGGTAACTTAATCAATCAAACCCTAAACTTAAGTTTGGATGATTGTTCGAACAATATAATAAGTTCAAATGAACTTAAAATGTTTCAAAGGGCTCTAAAGGTTGTTCGGAGTCATGCTCCGAACACCCTGATGATCTTTTGGATATTTTTTAAGGACGAATGAACTTATTATACTTTATTCCAGAAAATCTTCCATTAAAACTTCTAAGAAGCCATCAGGTTGCAACATAGAACTTAGTAGGGGTAGCTTAAATTTCTTCTTTTTTTCCTTTCATGCAATTTTATTTTTTTGCAAAATTATATACATGTTGCAAGTTCTAACACATCAACAAGAGCAGCGAGAAGATGACAGGTACGCTTTTATAGTTTTATTCATTTTGTGTCATTTCATTTACTGTAAATTACTACTACCTCTACATACCATGCATGCTTGGATGATAAAACAAAAACAAACTTTCCAAAATTAATTAACTATTTTTTAAAATTAAATAATATTTTCAAAATAAAAAAAAAAAACATAACATCATTGTACGTCCTTATGAATTTACGCGAGTCCCTCGGATGAGGCCACCCACGGTTGCTAACAAGATTTCCCTAGTTTAAATGAGCTTTAACAACTCGTTTTAGCTAATTAAATTTAAAAGAAAATAGTGGTACCAGAACAAGGGAACCGTGGGATCCTAACCGGTGTCGCTCTAATCAACTTTAACCCCCACCATAACGATTAAATTGAACTTGTCAATTAAACCTTTAAACCTTAGACTTTAGGATTGCTACGTCGACGAGGAACCTGGAGCTAGCACCGTGGGCAGCACGATAAAAAAGTATAGAAGAACAACTTCAAGAGAGCAGATAAATTTACAACAACAATCTCTTCCTTAGAATTAAACAACAAGCCATAGGACTTTGAGGTTGTCCGCCTGGTGTGACATAAATCCTAAACTTTATCTTTAGGCTTTTGCACAATTATGCTACAATTGTGTAGTATAATTTAAGCCCTAACTTGCCTTAGGTTCTGAGGTTGTCATTTGTTGTGACATAAACCCTCCTATCTTCCAAGCTATTTGTATGATTGTGTTATGCAAATGTAAGCCCTAAATAAAAACATTTGGCAAGATGAAACATTAAATGATATCATCTCATCAAAATTGAAGTCAAACTGTAGCATAGCTTGTGAAGTCATTGAGGTTCCCCTCCGGATCTGTGGCATCCCTTAGTTTTTCTTCCTTTGGATTCCAAAATAAAAATATTCCAAATTTGATCCTCTCCCATTTGACACTTTTTGGTCCGATCTTTAAAAGTCTCGCCTTTTAAAATGCTTGAAGGAATGATTTTATGATATAAATTGAGAGTTTTCTTATGTGATTTCATTCATTTAAGATGTAATTAACTATAGGGGTTTGCCCTTCTAGGAAACTTTAATAACCCAACTTAATATAAACCCTACCTAATCTTCCATGTTAGATAGGGCAACATATCCTTTTTGCTATTTTTGCTCCAAATGCCTAAAATTGATATACCTGCAACAAAAAACATGAAAATACCCTTCTTTAAAATGCAATATCACCAAAAATAAACATAAAATGTTTACTTAAAACAACATATTATTTTGGTGTATCAAAATCCCCTAAACTTAAATATTACTTGTCCTCAAGTAACATTTCTACTTTTATTACATAAAAGAATATATCTTAGGATTGGAATCAACTCATAACTCCTATACTTTAGTTTAATAAATAAAATAGCAAAATTTAAGAAAAACCTTTAAAAACTTAGATTCAAACTCTAAGTCCAAGAGTATTTAGTAATCAAATTTAAGATTTATGAATCTCTATTCATTTCAAGAAGAATTGCAATTTGTCATATCAAGGATACTTAGAAAATTTATATGAAAAAGAACTTCATGAAAAATTCACTAGTAATGTTACTAATACTCCAATACAAGTTTAGAAAATGTAATAAAGCCATTTTATTAAGTTGATTCAAATGAAGCCAATTTTTGATTTGGCATCTCCTCAAGCTTCTCCTCACTCATTTTTCTTTTCTTTTTTTTTTTCTTTTAGGATCTTTTGAATCCTTTTTTTTTCTTTTTTCAAGTGAGGATTACTATATCTGGATAGCCTTTAATAATTTTGAATTTCACTATCCTTTTTTTAAAGTCAAATCTCCTTACCTTTCTTCACTTTATAAATTCATATTAGTTTATGATTTTTCATAAAGTTTCATTCTTTTCTTCTTACATGAAACTCTAAAATTCTTAATAATTCAAAAATACATATTATTTTACTTAAAATAGAAAAAAACATAGTCTTATCTTATCATACCAAACATCTTTAATCCTAAAATTGACCTTTATTATTAAAAACTTTTACCTAAATTTACCATAATATTCACAAACATGAGCATTGTCATGTAAAGTTAAATCTTTATAGCTCAGGTCATGTTAAATTAATTTTAGAACTATAGTTAATCGAGGAAAAATAAAATTTAGTTTACTTCTTTTTTAAAAGAAATTTTTCTTTCCTCCAAACATAAATTTTTATGTAATTTAAAAATGTGTTAGTAAAAAATTTAGTTGGAAAGAAAACAATAAATGCATAAAAATAAAAAATAACATGTAGAGGATTTCTGAGTATGAAACAGGGCTCTGGTATACTGCAGATACTAACTTTAAAAGTACATATAGACTTTAAAGCATTAAATGAAACATAATGTATTTTAAAGGATTTGCAGAAAATTAAAAAGAAACAAAAACTAAAAATACTAAAAATACTAAAAATGCAGAAAAAGTAAAAATCTAATGTTACTATTACAATTTAAGTTAAAATAAAAATCTTTACTACTACAGTTTCAAATACCAACCAAATAAAATCCAAACAACATACAAATAATCAAGCAACTAAACAAAACAAATAAACTAACTCCAGAAAGTTTCAATCTTCTTCGCCTTCCTCCTCATCATCATCATCTTCTTCTTCTTCATCATGAACAGGAGCATAAGGAGTGAAGCTGGGGCAAGTTGGAAATTCCACATTTTATTCACCCCTAAGATATCTAACCATAGCTTTCTCAAAAGCTAGTTCTTACATGTTGAACTCTCCTCTGCTTATACTCATCATTATAAGAATTTCTTGCTCCAATTTCTCCAATCTAATTTTGCATATTAACTATATCCATTTGTTGAATCATAAGCTGCTCCATAATATTTTCAAGTAAAGTAAAGCAAGAAGTAGATGCCCTTGCAGCTGATGTAGAGGTTTTTTCACTACCTCCACTCTTAGACTCAACAAATGATTCAACTCTTTGAAATGTATGCTTCAAGATAGTATTTTGTGGCTGCAACCTTTCCTCAATTCTATGGGACTCTACTCCTGATTGCTCGGATAAAGTTAAAATCAGGGCAGGTGCTGACCTCACTTTTGGTTGAGGTTTAGTTTTTCCTCTTTAGCAGCCTAAGGTATAGCCATAGGACTATCATGTTGACTATTCCTAGAAAACTAGAAAATAGAAAACTAGAAAAGGAACCCTTGAACCCTTACCTTTAGAAACTCTGAACTCTTTTGTGCTCAACTTGAAGTTCCATATACTGGTCCTAACCTCCATAGCACTTAGTAGGTAGGGTTAGTATGGATGGATCTTAAGGAGAGTCCCCATAACACTGCTTGGCCTTAAGGTTGACTCTGGGTGTTGGTCTGGAGCTAGTTCAATCACTTGCACTCACTTGCACCCACTTTCAATCACAACCCTAAAACCAAGATTTGTTGACTTTGATCCCTTGATCTTTTGGGAAACTCATGTAGATGGTCCCTTACACCCACTGGCCCTAGGCTAGGGTTTAGCTAACACCAGTACATAGAGGACCCAAATGGGAATTTCATTGGTCAATAGCTCATATAAGGTGATTGAAGTTTGGGGGATTTTGACCAAAGGAAAATATGCTGAGATTTTCATATCTATTTTATACTATTTTTGATGATATTGCACTTTAAAGAAATGTATTTCTGATATTTTGTTACAGCAATGATGAAATAGGGTCATTGGAGCAAAAAAATGCAAAACGGAGGAAATTTGGAGCGAAAAGGGCCAAAATGTGAAGAATTGAACTAGGGCGCTGACGGTGCCATCGACCCCGCCGACGGTAAGATTTTCTCGAGACTCCAGAATTAATTCATTAAGAAGGTCAGCCGAAGGCGCCCTCGAGGCCGCCGACGGCGAGCTCGGTGGGTATGACCCACCAGGGCTT
>NW_018251174.1:0-821 GCF_001263595.1 Phalaenopsis equestris | reverse complement strand
GTTAATGTTCTTTAAGCCTGGACCAAAGGGTAAAGAATAGGTATGCTCCTATTTGGCACAATATAATTTGAACTGATTCACTTTATCCATTCATTATAATTTCTTGACAAGGAGAATGATACTTTCTTATATATTGAATATCACATTAGAGCCTTCATTACTATATTTAGTCATTTGATAATTATTAAAATTACATATTTATTTCAATTTCCTATTAGTGACAGATAAACAAATTGAATTTTATTGTTGCGATTAAAGTATTGCTTTTCTAAAATCTTAGTTCATAGTTCTAATATTACTCCATGTGGGATTGGTATCTAGGACTCCATTAGAGCCCTATGTTACTTGAGCGATACATATACCTGCGTTGATAAGTGCAACTTTACAATTATTGAATATTTATTGCATCCATATTTATCGAATCTATAACTGTTATTAAGTTTTGGTACAGTTGCGGAGGAATTAAATCTTTTAGCAGCAGTATTAAATACTTATATTTTTAAGCATATATAAAGTCAAGATTAAGTTTTTGGCGTCGTTGCCAAAGAGTAAAAAAAAATACAATTAGAGTAACAAACAAATTAGGATTATTAGAAAATTTTTACTTTAATTGGAACTTATTTTCATATTTAATTATATTACTGTGTACTGATTTCAAATTGTATGCGTAAATTTGGACCTGAAAATCTTATACCCTACGATTCAGAATTAGAACGCACTTTTATAAAGATTAGAAAATTGAGAAGAGAACCTAGAAATTCTGATGCAATGGAAAATAACTTGAATAATCAAGGAATAAAGAATGAACACCAACCTAGACC
>NW_018251173.1:0-1797 GCF_001263595.1 Phalaenopsis equestris | reverse complement strand
GTAGATGTAAGGAACTTGGGTTGGTAGTTGATATTTAATCTGTGTCAGCAATTGGGAGTGATGTGACCACGTTTTTTTGCATATTTGACAATATATAGATCCTGAAGCTTTGATGTTAGTGTTAGAGAAATCTTAGGATCTTTTTGAATTAATTGGGCTATTGATGGTGTTAGAGAGATCTTAGGATATTTTTTAATTAACTTACACGTTGTTTGGGGTAGCTGCAGCTTATTTAGCTTATGTTGATAAGTAGTTTATCCTGATGATCTGCTGATGAAGATCTGCTGATGACCAGCTGATCCGGCTACGCTGGCTGGTTGTTTGGTTTGTGCGTTTGAAAAATAACTGATGTGCAGTTGTTTGTGGATAAATGACCAGTGCCCCTGAACTGAATAAATTGTTTGATTACTGCATTTTGAGAACAACTGTTTTACAGCTTTATGTGAAAAAAAAAACCATTTCGGCCACGCACAGTGGAGCTGTTCTCAGCGGTAGTATGATGGGGACAAATTGAACTTAAATTTTTATTGTCATTCAATAGTATGTTTGTTGATTGAATAAATGTATTTTTATTATAATTCTATCACACTTTGTTCTCTTTTTGGAATATTCGCAACATACTAAGCCAATCTTTCTAACCTAAACTTCAATTCGTACATACATGCCATCCAATTTGAAACAAACAGGAACATTTACAGATTTTTTTTTCCTTCAATGCACATGTGGAGCATTTACAAAAATACCAACCAAGACCTATGTAATTATGCAACTAAAACATACACTTTATTTTTAACATTTATACCACACAAATCTTTCATATAATATAAAAACATATCACGTTTTTTAATTTGAAAAGTGAAATATATCTTCTCATGTATAGGTCAGGTACTACGTATGTAAAAAGTTTACGACTAGGTATTAGATATGTAAATACATAAGAATTGAGTCGTATGTATGTAAATCTGTCAAAATATTACAACAATTAACCACTGCTGGACTCAAAAAAAGAAGAAGAAGAATTAGATATAACGACAACAGAAACTCAAATAAGATGGCCAAACCTAGACTCAATATCGCCTCTATTCAAAGTAAATCATCAAATTTTAACAAGTCCTTTAAAAAGCAAATATCAATTTACAATATCAAATGACTATATATTTCAAATTTCAATTCCTAATTTGTATCAGCACATTTGCACTTTTAGAGATATAGAACATATGAGAGTTTTGCAACCCAATTTCTTTTAATTCCTTCCCAGCCGAAGAGGAAGAAGTAATTGCAAATGTGGTTATCGGATTTCGTTATCCACCATGTAATACAAGAATGTAAGTACCGAAGAAGAAGAAATGTAGAAGAAGAAGAGGAAGAGGAAGAACCGCCGACGAAGAAGAGAAATAAATGCCTGTCGAGAAGGACGAAGAAGAGGCTTGCCGAGCGCGATGCCGAACGGAAGCAGCGAATCGCGAGCTAGGGCAGACCTCAAAGCTTCTCGGCCGAATGGAGAGTGCGAAGGATCGGCTTCGAACAACTAGGGCTCTATTCGCTGAGGGTATGTGGGTAAAACGGGCGTTCGAAACACTGATCGTGGGTTATACCCGCGATCCCGTTTTCGTGAAAATACAAACGTTTTTTTGGGATAATCAGCTAAAACGTGCAAACCAAACGGTGCGGCAGTCCCAAACGAGCCTTTAGTTATTGATTCCTCTGCCTTTGTAGAACTTGCTCTTACCTTTTAGTGTACAGTGCTAATTCATGATCGGGATCTGGCTTTAAATCAGATGAAAGGTTGATTTCATT
>NW_018251172.1:2860-3724 GCF_001263595.1 Phalaenopsis equestris | reverse complement strand
AAAAATAATTCTGATTATATTTTTTACTTATATTTTATTATTTCACAACAAAACCAAAAACTTGATCTTGAAGCAAAATAATAATTTAATTTTTAATTTATATATATATATTGGGATACTACGCAAGTATACGTATCATTATCAAGTAATATAGGATTTTCTTAGATTAAGACCTGAATGTCGAACCCACAGGAAATATATGCAATATGCACTTTTTAGAAAACTTTCTATTTTAAAAAAAGACAATTATTTAAACTAAGGACGTTTTTGCAGTAAAGAAAGCTTAAATATTTTTTGGTAATTTTAATATTTTGACAAAAACAAAAGAAACTTAAAAAGATAACTTGAGTTTTTATAGAAGAAAAACACTAAATATGAAACTATCTTTCTCCTTATCATGAATCAGTAATATATATACGAATTTTGTTGTGGAAGTATGTCTATTGTGTTGTGACAAATGGGAACAATAATATCCTTTACCCTTACTAGAGATGCTATAAAAAATATTGGCTAATTTAAAGTTTGAATAGTTCTGAAGACCGACTAGACATGGTTGATACTAGCTCTCTCTCTAGAGTTCCCTTGATTCCCTCCACTTGAGGGCTAACATCTCGTATCAGGACCTAAAATAATAAACCATGTTGGGGGCTTTAACCTGTCCCTTTAAATTCCTCTAACTCTACATTCTTCAATGAATAGTTCCCTATTTATTTGCACTCAATCATATGAACTACATTCTCATTCATATTACCTCATGTGATTTTTTCTAATTGTTGACTGAGACAATACCAGCCCGGTTCTTACATGTTCTCACAACAAATTTTAACATCTGGATTGACCAAATCAAGATGTAAATGAAGTGCA
>NW_018251172.1:0-2300 GCF_001263595.1 Phalaenopsis equestris | reverse complement strand
TATATCTCCACACCCACTCCCTGCCACTGGCACTTAAGCGCGGGGCCTCTGGAGCTTAGGCTTGGCCTTCTCTGTTTAATTGGCTCTTAAGCACCGAATTTGGCGCTTAGGCGCCAAAACACTTTTGCATATTTTTCAGCTATTTACTCCAAATTTGATCCTTTTTTCACTCCTTTAAGAACTGTTCACCTTTTTACATGTACCTGAAAGAAAAACACAAAAATACCTTCCATTAAAGCACAATATCTCAAAAATAACTATAAAAATGTTTATAAAAACACTATATATTTTAGGCGTATCATGATGCGGTGCTGACTTGTCCTCTGGCAGCTTTCCAGTCTGCAAATATTCTATTAATGACTTACGTCATTCTTTGTTGATATCAGCAACCGCAATCATCGTTTCTTCTTCTTTTCCGAGCTTATGTAGATTGTCGAGGTTGATTCAAGACAAAACTCATCTTCCTTGTACTATGATATCAATGGAATCCTCTGTGGGCATGTCAGCTCCTTAGTAAGTTTTGCTAGAGCATCGGCATGGGCATTATCTCCCCGAGGAATCTGGTAAAGTTACATTGGGAATCTGTTCAAGCAGTTTCATTGTGTATTGGTGATATCATGCTAATCTCGATTTTAAAATCTTGTATTTTTTGGCGACTTGTTGAATGACGAGTTAAAAATTGCCATAGATGGAAATATCTTTTATATTCGTCAAGATTGTCAATTCCAACACAGTAATTAGTGTTTCATATTCTGCTTCGTTGTTGGTACTTGGCTATGTCAGGTGATAGGAGAATGCCAGCATGCCTTTATCTGGCGTGATGAAGATCAAAATAATTCCTGCTTTGCCTGGTATAACTGTTCTTGATCCTTTATCTTTTTTGGCTGACAAAGCTCCATCGAAGTAAATGTCCCAATCCTGCACACTAGAGAACTCTATATGTAATACCTGCTCATTTGGTAATTCATCATTAAGAGGGGTCCCAGCTAGAAGTGGGTGTGCAGAGAGAAAATCTGCTAAAATCTGTCTCTTGATAGCACAGAGGGGAACAAAAATTATATCAAATTACAACAAAATCATCGACCATCTTTCTAGACATCTAGAAAGTGTTGGTCAGGTCCTCAAATATTGTAATGGATTAACTTTTGAAATAAGGGTAATTTCATGAGAAAGCATGTAATCCCTGAGCTCTTAGGCGGCAAAAATCAAAGCTAGAAAATGCTTCTCAATTGGTAGATGCCTTATCTCCGTCGGTATTAAACAAAGACTCAAGTAGTAGAATGCATCTTTTCGCCATTGACTTGGGCTGAGAGGGCTCCAAGAGAGTCATCTAAGGTCGCAGTATAAAGTATTAATTGTTTTCCCGAGATAGGGGCTGCCAAAATAGAAGGTGTCATTAACTATTATTTAACATTCTCAAAAGCCCTCTGGAATATCTTTTCCCAAATGAATTTGGCATTCTTTTTAACTAATGTTGAGAAGGGCTGACACCTACTTGAGATATTAGAAATAAAGCATCCAGATATGCCAACTTCCCTTGGGACGGAACGTAGTTGTTTCAAGGTTTTAGGGGGAGGCATTTCCAAGACTAAGATAGTTTTAATCTTATCCGGGTCGATCTTGATTCTCCGATGATGGACAACATATCCTAGAAACTTCCCGGAGGTAACGCCGAAGGCACACTTTAAGGGATTCATCTTGAGATTATATTGTTGTAACTGTTTGAACACGATCCTGAAATCATACAAATGGTCTATTTTCTATTTACTCTTGTTGACCAAATCATCCACATAGCATTCCACTTGGTTGTGAATGAGGTCTTCAAAGATCTTCTTCATAGCTCATTGGTATCTTAAACCCAAACGGCATCACTGTGTAGTAAAAAATTTCAATCAGTATTCTGAAGGTTGTAAGTACTGCATCTTCGGGAGCCATCTTAATTTGGTTGAACCTCGATGATCCATCCATGAAGGAGAAAATTTCATGTGTCGAAGCGATATCCACCATCATTCTAGTATTGGTAATGGAAATTAATCCTTTGGACATGCTTTGTTCAAATCCCTGAAGTCGATACATACACAAATTTGTGCATTTTTCTTCTTAACCGACACAATATTAGCTAACCATGCGGTTTATTTCTCTTCTCTTACAAAGTTAGCATCTATTAATTTCTTAACCTCGGCAATGACTTGCTGCTCTACTTCGAGGCGCATTCTTCTTGGAGCTTGTTTTACTGGGGTCATATCCTTGTCCACCCCAAGGTTGTGAACTGCAACTTCTGCTGACAGTCCTGACATTTC
>NW_018251171.1:2652-2997 GCF_001263595.1 Phalaenopsis equestris | reverse complement strand
AATTTGGGGATTTTACTTAAAGATGGTCAAATTGGGCCATGTGTTTGTTGAAAGAAATGAAATTGGGAATATTTGGGATTTATTGGAATTTTATGGGAATTTTTGGAATTTTGGGATTTTGGGCCAAAGAGGGGTATTTTGGTAATTAGGGGGTGCCTTAGGGGTCAAAAGGCCAAGATGGGTATTTTGGTAGAGTTGAGGCACCAATCATCACCAATAAGCCATGGACCAAAGGAAGCCCCATTTTGGGTCCTCTACATAGTGGTCTTAGCCAAACCATAGCCCTAGGGCTAGTAGGTTTAGGGGACCATCTACATGAGTATCCCAAAAGATCAAGGGATCTAG
>NW_018251171.1:0-2580 GCF_001263595.1 Phalaenopsis equestris | reverse complement strand
CAGGGTCAACCCTAAGGTTCAGCAATCCTAAGGGTGACTCATCTTGAGTTTCCCCACAGTGACCCCACCTACTAAGTATTCAGAGGTTGAGAGCAATATGTGGAACTCCAAGTTGAGTAAAGAAGAGGGTAGGATTTCTAATGGTGAGGGTTCCAAGTCTAGTTTTCTAGGAATAGTAAAAAGGAAAAGTCCTATGGTTAGACCCTAGGCTATTAAAGAGGAGGAACTAAACCTCAACCAAACTTGAGGTCAACAACCCTATGGTTGTAGTTCTTTAAAAATAAATATTTTATGGGGGCATGTTAAAGTTGATTAGAGCGATACCGGTTAGGATCTTACGGTTCCCTTGTTCCGGCACGACTATTTTCTCCTGGATTCACTTAGTCCAGATAAATTTACTAAAGTCAACTTAATGAGTTCCATACTTTCATTTACACTGTGAGAAGCCTCGTTAGCATCCGTAGGTTACATTCTCTAAGGGATTCCCGATCATCCGATAGACTTAATTTAATTTAGTTGTAGTTGTGGGTTTTGTGATGTTTGTGATTTTGTGACGTTTGTGATTAAATTTTGAGTTGTCTTATATTTTGAATATTGTGGGGGTGAATTTTATCTTGCTTGGTTTTAGTTTTGATTTTAGTTTTGGTTTGGGTTTTGGTTTTGGTTTTGATTTTCATGCAGGGTGACATTGTTGTTTAGCCTGCAGATTTTATAAGCATAAAAAGTACGGTATGAAAGTACAAGAAAGACGACACTGTAAACTACAAAAAATGTACCTGACGAGTCTTCTTGTTTTACCGCATGAAACTCAAAATACATGTGAGAGCATTTCATGTAAAGCGAAAAAGTAAGGTTTTAGTGATCTACCCAATCCTAGGTCATATGTTGGTGGGTCCCTCTTAATTTGATTAAAGATGATTTTTGTTAAGCAAAACATATTAAGTTTAGTAGACCTCCCACGTATTTAACATATCTGGAGAAAGAAGCAGGTCCATGCTTCCCTCTCACTGCATGGTGAAAAGTCTCGAGCTCTTTTTAAACTTATTATGTTGCTTAATAACCCATCCTGTAAATACCTTTAATTCTCAGTGAACATTGATGTCTCAATTATCCCTAAGAGTAGGGTAATTATCACTTATAATTTAACTTGAGGATTATGTGGTGAAGACCCTTAAAGGGGTAAGTTAATGTTATCAAGACACTTTGCCAACTTTTTAATTTGGGCTTGTAGTGTTTTAAAGATGTTCAATTTTTAATTATTTTCACTTTTCTAATCCTCATTTAACCAAATTTGATTTAGCTTAGTTCACTACTAAGCCCTTAAGATCTTAGTAGATGTCTTAGTTATATTTTGAAAAAGGTTGAATTTTAAGTGGTGATGATTCATTTTTGAAAGTTATCTGAACATCAAATAGAGGTATCAAATTAGTGAGTTATCAACACCAAAAATCATACCCCTAAGTCTAGGATCATTTAATTGACTAGACTTCCAAATTTTAATAATTTAAGGAATTACAAATTTATCCTTTTAATTGGAAGAAGTGAGATTGGTTTCTACCAATTAATCCCTTATGTTCAAATCATCCAAATAAGTTAATTAAGATCAAATGTTACCCATTTCCCTTTCTTGAATTAAGGCTAAATTTCTAAAATTACACTTTTGCCCCTAAAGCTCTAATACTTCATAATTTATCAAATTTAATTCAAATTACTTTAGAATTTTTATCCCACCTCACTCATGGGACATATAAGACATAAGAGAAAAATGACATCAGAGGAGAAAATGTTATTTTTCATATTTTAATTTAATTTATATATTTATTTATATGCAAGAAATAAGATTTTTTAAAGAGAATTCCTTAACTTGACCAAGGTAAACACTAATCAATTAAAATTTTTCTAGAGGTAGACTTAGACTAGAGAATCATTGGGACTAAATTTCATGATTTTTTTAGTTTAATTTTCATTATTAGAATTATTTCAAGTTTTGGAGTATTTATTAATTATAAAATATTTTCAATATGAAAAATTAAGTTTAACATTTTTATTAAATTTCTCTGAGGTCAAGGAACCCAGAGAAACAAATTTCACATACTTTTTTTTTTCATAGAGTTGTTAGAATTACTTTAGTGAAAATCCGTTTTTAGCCTTTACGTAAAAAAACCATTTTAGCCTTTAAAAACTATTTTAAGCTTCAAAATTCAATATCTTTATTTAGAAAATCAAGAAACCATATCCCAATTATTTCTAAGTGCTTAGGAAATAATTTAGAATATTTGCATAAATTTTATTATTTTTTTTATTTTTATTTATTTTTTAATTATTTAAATATTAAAGAAAGGCTTGAAAATGGAATTTTTATTTTAATTACAAATTTACTTTTAGAAAATTCATCTAATCATAAAGAAGTCCAAAAACTAATTTTTAAAATTTTTTTAGTTATATTTTAATTATTAAAAAATCATTTTAGTGTTAAAAATAATTTTTAAGTTAGAAAATCAATTTGAGTTATCAAATGAGTTCTAAATATTTTTTAATTTTTATAGGGAGCTCTCTGAACTTCAAATTATAGTGGAGATT
>NW_018251170.1:6946-7798 GCF_001263595.1 Phalaenopsis equestris | reverse complement strand
GGAGAGGGAGAGTGAGAGTGAGATAAAGGGAGGGACAGATTTTGAGAGTAGAGAGAGTGAAATAAAAATTATCTGAGAGAAAGGGAGAGAGAAGACAGGGAAGGTAGAGAGAGAGATGGAGATAGAGAGTGAGGAGTGGGATAGAGAAGAGTGAGAGAAGGAGATTAATAAAAAATAAAGTGAAAGAGAAGAGAGTACAAAAGAGATAAAGATGAGTGAGAGAAGATATAGAGTAGAGGATAGAGTGAAAAAAAGAAGAGAGTGAGCGAAAGGGTCAAAAATGAGAGAGCGAGGGAGGGATGGAATGGGAGTGTTAGATTGAGGAAGAGTGAGAGGAAGCGAGAGGGAGAAAGATGAAGAACTGAGAAAATAGAGAGAGTAAAGAAAAAGAGATCTCGGTAGAGTGTGAAATAAATAGAGAGATATGGAGGGAGAAGAGAAAACATAGAGAGAGAGAGCAAGAGAGTGAGGGAGAGAGGATGAGAGAGGGTGAGAAAGAGATAATGGGAGGGAGAGGGGAGAGAGTGAGAAGAAATAGAGGTAAGAGTGAGAGAGAGGGCGAGAGAGAGAGACAGGGAAAGGGATTGAGCAAGAAAAGGTAAGAGAAAATGAGATAAAAGAGATAGTAACAGAAATGAGTGAGGAGAGAGGTACATAAGAGGGAGTGGGATAGAGAGAAAGGGGAGAGGGAGAGAGAAGGGTCACATGAGTGATAGATATAGAGGAAGGGAGAGAGAAAGAAAAGAGAGAAATGAAAGGGGAGAGGAGCAAGTGAGAGGGGGAGAGGGAGGGAGCTAGAGAGGTTAGGGAAATAGATGGAGAGGGAATGTGAAAGTGATTTAGCACAAGAGA
>NW_018251170.1:2241-5846 GCF_001263595.1 Phalaenopsis equestris | reverse complement strand
GGAGTGAGTGAGGGACGGGAGAAGAGCGAGAGGGAGTGAGTGAGAGAGACAAGAGAGGAATAGAAAGATGAGAGAAAAGGGAGAATAGCAGAAGAAGGAAGACATGAGAGTGAGGATGTTATCCAAGATTGAAGGGAAGAGGGAGAAAGGGAGTGAAGAAATAATGGAAGACATAAATGAGTCAAAGGCAGTGAGAGGGAGAGAGGAAGAAGGATAAAGGAGATGAAGGATGGGAGGGAGGGAGGGAGA
Source organism: Phalaenopsis equestris (assembly GCF_001263595.1). Taxonomy (NCBI): domain Eukaryota; kingdom Viridiplantae; phylum Streptophyta; class Magnoliopsida; order Asparagales; family Orchidaceae; genus Phalaenopsis; species Phalaenopsis equestris. The sequence continues at coordinate 5,597 of NW_018251170.1, read as the reverse complement.
AAAGGTAAGTAAGGGAGAGAGAGTGTGTGAGAAAGTGAGACAGAGTTAGTGAAATAAAGAGAGAGAGAGAGCAAAGGTTAGAGAGAGAAAAGAGAGAGCAAGTAAAGAGAGAGAAGGCAAATAAATAAGTGAGAGATAAATAGAAAGGAAGAATTAGAGGAGGGTGATCATGAGAGAGAAAGAGAGAGGGAGTGATTGTAAGAATGGGTAAGAGAACATGTGATAGAAGAGAGAGCTATAGGAATAATATAAGGGAAAGGGACAGAAGTTTAAGTAGGATAGAGAGATAGAAGAGTGTGAAAGTGATAAGGAATTAAAAAAGCGAGATATAGAGAAAGGGGGAGAGAGATGGAATTTAAAAAATAATAAGAGAAGAAGAGAGAAAAATGAAAAGTAAGTGAGAGTGAGAGGCAAGGAGAGAGGGAGTAAGAGAGACTAAGGGATGAAAGAGAGATAGAGCAAGAGGGGATGAGAGAGAGAGGAATTGCAAGGATAAGGCGAGAGAGATCAAAAGATGAATGGAGAGAGATGGGGAGGGGAGAGAGAGAGTGGCAGAATGAAGTGAGGATAGGAGGGAGGGAGAGAATATAGAAATTGAGAGATAGTAGGAAATGAGGAGGGAGAGAGAAAAAAAGGAGGGTGGGAGAAATCTCTCTCTCTCATTGCCCTCTCACACACTCTCTCACTCGGTGGAAGATAGTTAAAGGGGAGGGAAGCTAAAAGGGGAACTGAGGGAGATAGAGCTAGAGATAGAGAGATAGAGTGAGAGAGAGATAGGGTGGAGAGAGAATGAAAAAGGCATATAGTGGTGGGAGAGAGATAGGAGGAGATGATTCTCTCTCTCTTCACTCTGTCAGTCTGTCTCTACTTCTCTCTAATAAACACACTATTTTCTCTCTAAATCTCCCTCTCCCTTACTCTCTTACTGTATCTCACTTGCTAAAACTCTCTCACCCTCTCTCACCATATTATTTCTTTCTCTATCTTTCCAACTCACTCTCTCTCTTCTCTACCCGCTACTCTCTCTTACCCTCCCTCCCTTTCTCCCTCTCCCTATTCTCTAACTCTCACTTCTCTAGCTATCTTTTATCTCTGTCTCACTCTGTCTCAGATTCCTCATCTTCCTTCCTACCTCTATCATGTGTAATGTAGAAATGGAGAGAAAGAGATAGAAAGAGAGAGAGATAAAGATATAGTTGAGAGAGAGGGAGGGGAGAAGGAAGAAAGAGAGTAGGAGAGAGTGTTAGAGTGGGTGAGAAGAAGGGAGGGAAAGGGAGCAACCAAAGGGAGGGAGGTGTATTTCTCTCTTCTCTCTTTCATTGTCTCCTTCTCTCTCTATCATAAACCATCTCTCTCTGACTCTCTTTAGAATTATTTTTTTATCTCTCCCTCTTATCTCGCTTCTCATATCTATCTCTTGCCATTCTCTTACTGTATCTCACTTGCTAAAACTCTCTCACCCTCTCTCACCATATTATTTCTTTCTCTATCTTTCCAACTCACTCTCTCTCTTCTCTACCCGCTACTCTCTCTTACCCTCCCTCCCTTTCTCCCTCTCCCTGTTCTCTAACTCTCACTTCTCTAGCTATCTTTTATCTCTGTCTCACTCTGTCTCAGATTCCTCATCTTCCTTCCTACCTCTATCATGTGTAATGTAGAAATGGAGAGAAAGAGATAGAAAGAGAGAGAGATAAAGATATAGTTGAGAGAGAGGGAGGGGAGAAGGAAGAAAGAGAGTAGGAGAGAGTGTTAGAGTGGGTGAGAAGAAGGGAGGGAAAGGGAGCAACCAAAGGGAGGGAGGTGTATTTCTCTCTTCTCTCTTTCATTGTCTCCTTCTCTCTCTATCATAAACCATCTCTCTCTGACTCTCTTTAGAATTATTTTTTTCTCCTATCTCGCTTCTCATATCTCTCTCTCGCCATCCCTATCTCTCTTCCTCTCCCACTCAACCTCTATCCCTCTCCCATAATCATTCTCATGCTTTCTCTCCCTCCACTCTCTTTTACCTCCTTCTCTCTCCCTCCCTCTCTCTATCTCCTTATCTCTCTCTTGAGGTCTCTCTCATTATCTCTCACTCTATTTTTAGCTCTCTCTCTCTCTCTTAGTCTTTCACTCCCTCTATCATTGTCCATCTCTCTTTTACATAATTTTTTTATGTCCCTCTCTCACTCACTCTCACACACACTCTCTCCTTATTTTTTCTCCCACCCTTCCTCTAACTTTTTTCTCTCTCTCTCAATCCCTCACTCTTGCTTTATCTCTGTCTCTCTCACACTTGAACTCTCCTTTTCTCTCTTCACACACTCTCTCTCTCACACTTACTCTCTCACTCTGTCTGTTATTCTTTCTTATTATCTCTTCAATGCCTAAACTCCCTCCCAATCTCACTTCTCCCTCATGTATCTCTTGCTTTTATTCTCTTTCATGCTATCTATTTCTTTGTAAATCTCTCTCTTAAACTATTAAGCCCTCTCTCCACTTCTTTCTTTATATGCTTCCCTCTCTCCCACTATCTTGCTCTTTCTTCCTCTCATTCTATAAATCCCTTTATCTCTCACTCTATTTTTAGCTCTCTCTCTCTCTCTTAGTCTTTTGATCTCTCTCACTCTTTCACTTCTCTCTCTCAATTTACCTCTCTCACACTCTAACTCTTTCATGCCCTCCATATCTCTTTCTTTCTCCTCTTCTTTTTTCTTTCTCAATCACTCACTTAGCCCCTTCTCTCTTATTATCTCTCTCATCCTCCCTATATTTATCTTCTGTCACTTTCTATCTCTCATGTTTTCTCTCTCATTCACTCTATCACTCTTCTCTTTCACTTTCATATTATTTTTTCTCTCTCTCATCATCATTCTCTGCCCCCATCTTTCTCTTGCCTCTCTTCTTCCTCCTCACTTCTCACAACCTCTCCCTCTATATCTCCCTCTATAATGTGAGAGAGAGAAAGATGAAGTAAAAGTGAAGTTAAAGACATAAGAGAGATGGAGAAAGTAAGGGAGGAAGGATAAATATATAGAGTTTGACGCGAGAGATAAAGAGAGATGGAGGGAGGGTAGGTGAGGAAAAACGGAGAAAGAGGAAGGTAGGGAGGGAGGGAGAAAGAGAGGGATAGAGAGTGAGAGATAATAGTAAGAGATAGAGAGCAAGAGAAGAGAGAGGGAGTAAGAGGGAGTTAGAGTGAGAGTTAGAGAGAGATGGAGGGAGGGAGGGAGGGTTAGGGAGGAATGGAGAGTGAGAAAGCAAGAGAGGATGACAGATTACAGAAGAGAGTGTGAGAGAGTTAGAGTGGGAGAAAAAGGAGAGAAAGGTAAGAAATGAGACATAGATATAGAGAGATTGAGTGAGACAGAGTGAGA
>NW_018251170.1:0-1211 GCF_001263595.1 Phalaenopsis equestris | reverse complement strand
TGAGAAAGAAAAATTACGGAAAGAGAAAGTGAGGGATAGGGAGGGACGAAGATGGGGAAATAAGAGATAAATTGACAGAGAAAGGCATAGAGGGAAAAGGGAGTGGGTGAGAGAGAAAGATAAAGTAGGAGGCATAGATAGATAGGATGAGCCAAGGAGGAACATGGAGAGAGACGGAGGGAGAGGTAGGGGAAAGAAAGAAAAAAGAGACAGTAGAAGAGTACTGTGAGAAATAGAAAGATAGTTAGAGCCAAAGGGTGAGAGAAAGCAAGAGAGATGGAGAGCTAGAAAGATGAAAGTGAGAGAAGAAGAGTGATGGAGAAATAGTAAGAGATGAAGGGTGAGAGATAGCGAGAGAGAGAGAGAGAGAGAGTAATAGAGAGATATAAACAAAGTAAGATGGAGAGAAAAAAGTGTGAGAGAAAGGATGTAGGAGAGAAAACAAGAGAGATGTATAGTGGGAAAGAGATGATTCAATCATTTCCCTCTTTTTTCCATCTATTTATCTCACCTTTCTATCTACCTCTCATTTTCTCTCTCACTTATGTCTTCCTCAATCATTCTCTCTAGCTCTCTCTCTCTTTCTCTATATCTTCATATTTATCTATGAGAGAGAAGGGAGAGAGGAGGGAGACTATGAGAAAGGAGGAAGAGAGAAAGAGTTAGATGGAGAGATAGGAAGAAGATTAATGGAGTGAGTTAACTAAAGAGTGATCAAGGTAAAGAGAGGAAGACTGTGAGAGAGGGAGAGTTAGAGGGTGATACATGAGGGATACTAACAAAGAATGAGAGTTAGTGAGAGAGGGAAGAGGTTGAGAGAGAGAGTTATATCTTGAGAAATATAGAGGGGAAGAGATCGAGAGAGCAAGAGATAGAGAACATGAGAGTGAGTGAGAGAGAGAAGAGAATAATACAACAAGCAGGAGAAAACATAAGGGATACAAAAAAAAACATGAGAGAGCATAAGAGATAGATAATACAAGAGTGAGGGAGAGGGAGGGAAGGAGAGGGGGAGGAAGGGAAGGAGAGTGAGAGAAAGTAAGAGAGAGTGGGAGAGATAGGTATAGATGTAGTGAGTGTGAGGTAGAGAAAAAGAGAGAGAGAGAGAAACAAAGAGAGGGTGAGAGCGGGAATGAGAGAGGGAGAGAGAGAGTGCAGTAGGGAGGGAGAATGAGCGAAATGGAGAGGTAAAAAGAGTGTGTGTTCGAGAA
>NW_018251169.1:8265-9722 GCF_001263595.1 Phalaenopsis equestris | reverse complement strand
GTTATTTAATAGTTAAAATTACATATTTATTTCAAAGCAAATTGAACTACATTGTTGTGATTAAAGTATTGCTTTTCTATAATCTTAGTTCGTAGTTCTAATCTTACTCCATGTGGGATCGATATCTAGGACTTCATTAGAGCCCTATATTACTTGAGCGATACGTATACTTGATTTGATAAGTGTGACTCTATAATTATTGAATATTTATTACGTCCATATTTATCGAATCTATAACTATTATTAAGTTTTGGTACAGTTGCTGAGGAATTAAATCTTTTAGCAGCAGTATTAAATACTTCTATTTTTAAGCATACATAAAGTCACGATCATACTTCCAATCCATTATCAATTAATTTACTAAATATAGACATCATACATATCTGGAATGTTGCAGGTGCATTACATAATCCAAAAGGCATCCTTCAAAAAGCAAAAGTTCCAAAATGACTAGTAAATGTTGTCGTTTCTTGATCCTCATGAGTAATAGGAATTTGATGGTAACTGGTATATCCATCTAAAAAGCAAAAATATTTGTGCCCAGCAAGTTTATCTATTATTTGGTCTAAAAATGATAAAGGGAAGTGATCTTTCCTAGTGGCAGTGTTTAAGTTTCTATAATCAATGCATACACATCACCCAGTAACTTATAGGTATCAACTCATTATTTTCTTTTGTTTCAACAGTCACTTCTCCTTTCTTAGGAACACAATGAATTAGACTTACCCAAGCACTATTTAAAATAGGATATATAATTCCAGTGTCTAACCATTTCAAAATTTCCTTCTTTACTACTTCTTTCATCATTGGGTTTAATCTCCTTTGTGGATCAACTCTTGGTTTATATTGTTCATTTAATATAATTCTCTGCATACAGATCGAAGGACTAATTTCTTTAATATCAACTAAGGTCCAACCAAAAGCTTTCTTATATCTTTTTAATGTGTCTAAAAGTCTTTGTCTTGCAAATCATCTGACTCTGAAGATATAATAATAGGTAATGTAAATGAGTCTCCCAAAAACACATACTTCAGGTGGTTAGGCAATATTTTCAACTCAAGTTCAGGTGGTTTAATAATCGATGGAACTAGATTTTTATCAGCATTTTCTGTAACATCCAGCATCTCAAATCTTTCCTGAACATAATCTAATTCTTCATTTTCTATTTCATCCAAAATAATTTCAGCTCTGTCTTCAAATTGTTCTTTCTCTTCAAAATTTTCTTCTTCTTCAAAATGCTTTTTATCTTCAAAATGTTCTTTAAAATGTTTGTTCAGTAGATGTTCAATAATTTGCATGCGAAAACACTCATTATCTCTTTCAACAACAGGGTATTTCATAGATTTTGCAATATTAAATGTCACTTCCTGATCATTAACTCTCATAGTTAATTCTCCTTTTTGAACATCTATCATAGCTTTTCCAGTAGCTAAAAATGGTCTCCCTAAAATGATAGG
>NW_018251169.1:6805-8229 GCF_001263595.1 Phalaenopsis equestris | reverse complement strand
AAGATAAATTTATCAATTTTTACTAACACATCTTCTATAATTCCCTTAGGATATGTAACTGAACGATCGCTAACTAAAGTGTTACAGAAGTAGGTGAGACTTCTCCTAATCTTAATCTTTTGAAAATTGATAGAGGCATAAGATTAATGTTGGCTCCCAAATCACATAAAGCTCTTCCATAAAATTTTTCACCAATAACACACGGTATAGTGAAACTACCAGGATCTTTTAATTTTTTAGGAAGCTTTTTTTGAATAATTGCACTACACTCTTCGCTAAGTGCAACAGTTTCATGATCAGTAAACTTCCTTTTCTTGTTCAGAATATCTTTCATAAACTTCACATAATTGTCATTTCCTCTAAAGCTTCTATGAAAGGAATATTTATCATTAATTTCCTTAAAATTTCTAAAAACTTGGAAAATTGTTTATTCTGCTTGTGTTGCTTCAGTCTTTGAGGAAACGGTAGTGGAGGTTTCTCCACGGTAAATGACATTTATGATATTCTACATTTGGCTATTCATGATCATTTTTTTTCTTTATCCACTTTTTCTTTTTCAATTTTGTTTCTTCCTGTACTATTGTTTCTAGTTCTTTTTCACTTCGTACTTGTATTGCTTTTATCTATTATTTTCCTTGATCTTTAGGATTTGGTTCCACAGTGCTAGGAAAAGTTCCTAATATTCAGTTACTAAGAGCAGTGGCGATATGCCCTAATTGATTTTCAATATTTTTAATAGCAGTTCCTTGATTTTGTAATTGATTTCATTGAATTTGTAATTGATTTCCTTGATTCTGCAATTGTTGACCCATATTTAATATCAGCTCTTCCATAGACAACTTCTTTTCCTTAAATTGAGTATTACTATTAAATCCTAAAGGATAAGAAGGTTTATAATTAACATTTCCTTGGTTGGATGAATTCCCCAATGGGTTCACTAGGTTGTTTGCCCATTGTTGATTTGTAGAAGAATTGTTATTCCAATTAAAATTAGGATGATTCTTCCAATCTGGATTATACTCCATCCAAGGCTGAAATAGTTTGAATAAGGATTGTTAGGTCTATTGTTAATAACATTCAAAGTTTCATATGAAAGTTGAACATCCAAAAATTGCCCAGATGAATTCTCTTCCATCATAGTATGTGTTAGAGAATAATTCATTCCATAATGATCTAATTTCTTTGATATTGCAGCAATTTGCGAAGCTAACATAGATATTACATCAGAATCGTGGATACTAGCTACTCTTTTAGGATGTACCCTTTCTAAGGGCCATTGAAAATTATTGGTTATCATCTCTTCTATTAATGAATAAGCCTCATTAAAAGGTTCTGACATTAATGAACCACCAGCCGCAGCATCTATAATCGATCTAAGAGATCCTACTAATCCATTATAAAAAGTTTGAATTATCAACCAGTCT
>NW_018251169.1:5419-6552 GCF_001263595.1 Phalaenopsis equestris | reverse complement strand
TTTGAAACTCTGTCATATTTAAAGGTAGCACAAAGTTCTAAAAAACTAGTAAGATGTAAATTAGGATCTTCATTTTGTGTACCTCCAAATTGATTGTTCTGTACCATTTGGATAATAGTAGGTTTAAGCTTAAATGAATTAGCAGCTACATCAGGGTTTTGGATAGATAAGTGAATTTCATCTGCTGTAGGATTTGCATAATCTCATAAAGGTCTAGGTTGGTGTTCGTTTTCAGTTCCTTGATGTTTATATTGTTCTCCATTGTATCAAAATTTCTAGGTTCTCTTCTATGTTTTCTAATTTTTCTAACAGTGCGTTCTAATTCTGAATTGTAGGGTATAAGATTTTCAGGTCAAATTTTACGCATACAATTGAAATCAGTACACAGAAGAACAGTTAATTAAAAATAAAAATAAGTTGCAATTCAAGTAAAAGTTTTCTAATAGTTCTAATTTGTCTGTTACTCTAATTTTGATTCTTGTCCACTCCCCGGCAACGGCGCCAAAAACTTGACTGGTGACTTTATATATGCTCATAATTATAAGTATTTACTACTGCTACTAGAAGATTTAATTCCTCAGCAACGGCACCAAAAACTTGACAACGGTTATAGATTTGATAAAGATGTATATATATGATATTCAATAATGTTAAAGTCACACTTATCAACGCAAGTATACGTATCGCTCAAGTAATATAGGGCTCTAATGGAGTCCTAGATATTGATCCCACAGGGAGTAATATTAGAGGTTACAGACTAGGATTATAGAAAAGCAATACTCAATCACAAAAATATAGTTCAAATTGCTTTGAAATAACAGTATAGGCAATTGAAATAAATATGTAATTGTAATAACTCTTAAATAGCTAATTATAATAATAAAGTTCTAATGTGAAATATATATATAAGAAAGCATCATTCTCCTTGCCAAGAAAATATAGTGAATGGATGAAATGAAGCAGTTTAATTTGTGTTGTGCCAAATAGAAGCATACCTATTATTTACCCTTTGGTCCAGGCATAAAGAACATTGACTAATCCTATGCTTGGTTACTGATTCTACGGCTAGGCTGGGAGGATACCGGCTCTCACTTTGGAGCTCCCATGTTCCCCTCACCTGAGGGCTAACATCT
>NW_018251169.1:0-5011 GCF_001263595.1 Phalaenopsis equestris | reverse complement strand
TTACAGCACACAGAATTCCTCTTCGAAGAGGTAAGGAGGAAGAAATCTCTCACTTTCCCTCCACTCTTACAATCTCTCAAAGAATTCCTCACAACCTAACTACTTTGAATCTCTCTAAAATGCTGAAACTTATCTAAAATTACTGAGAGAGTCTTCTAAATTTTTCCCAAAATGTTCTTTTAAAGTTGAAGGAGAGTTTTTCCAAGAGTTGCTTAAGCATCCCTTCAAAATGCGTCCTTATCCATTGCATTTTTTAGCATAACCGCCGATCTCACCGTAGGCGGCCTCGAGGTTGTCGTCGGCGACCTTCTGGAATATTTGATCTCTAGTCTCGAGAAAAACCCGCCGTCGACGCCCTTGTTCAAATCTTCACATTTTGGTCCTTTTGCTCCAAATTCGCTCCTTTTCGCATATTTTTGCTCCAATGACCCTAATTCATCATTCCTGCAACAAAACATCAAAAATACCCTTCTTTAAAGTGCAATATCATCAAAATTAATGTAAAATAGGTATGAAAATCTCAACATATTTTCCTTTGGTCAGGGACCATCTACATGAGTCTCCCAAAAGGTTAAGGGATCAAAGCTAAACATTTTTGGGTTCAAAGTTGTGAGTGTAAGTGTGAAGTGTAAGGGTGTGTTTGAGATTGACCAAGACCACACCACTCAGAGTCCATCCTAAGACCAAAAGTTCTATAGGAACTCCCTTTGAGCTCCCCCATACTAACTCCACCTACTAAGTGCTAGAGCTTTGAACCAATATGTGGAACTTCAAGCTGAGCAAAGAAGAGTTTAGAGTTTCTATTTATGAGGGTTCTCTTACTAGTCCTCTAGGAAAAGTCAACAGGAAAGTCTTATGGCTAGATCTTAGGCTACTAAGGAAGAAACTAGACCTCAACCAAAAATGAGTCAACCGAACTTCACTATCCTCTTCTTAAAGTCAAAACTTCTTACCTTCATTCACTTTATAAATTCATATTAGCTTTGAAGATTTTTCATAAAGTCTCATTCTTTTCCTCTTACATGAAACTCTAAGATTCTTAATACTTCAAACATACAATTTCCTTTACTTTAAATAGAAAAACATAGTCTTATTATTTCTTACTAAATATCTTAACTCTAGAATTACTTAACTCCAGAATTGACCTTTATTATTAAAGATTTTTGCTTAAATTTACCATAATACTTGAAAACAAAAATATAGTTCTCTAAAGTCAACCTCTAATACCAAAGGTCATGTTAAATTAATTTTTAAAAATATAGCTAATTGAGGACAAAAAAAATTAGTTTTTTTCTTTCTAAAGGAAATTTTTCCCCCCAAACTTTTTCTTTCCCCCAAACTTAAATTTTTAAATAATAAGTAAAGCATGTAGTACGAAAAATTTGCAGGTGAAATAAAACAAGAAATGCATAAAAAACTAATTTGTAAAGGATTCTGAATATGAAACTTGGCTCTTGATATTTTGCAAGTGCTAACTTAAAAAGTTCAGGCTTTAAAGCATTAAATGACATAATATTTCAAAGGATTTGCTAAGAAAAGATAAATTAAAGACATAAATAGTAAACTAAAATAACTAAATATGATGAAAAATAAAAATCTACAATTTACTGTTACATATACCAGTTCAATAGGTCCAAAAACTAAACACATAAAGTGTTCTAACTCATACCATGAGAAGACTACTCAGAGTTCATGAGAAAGATACGAAAAAACATAGATTTCATATATAAAAACAAGTTTACAAAATAAAGAAAGAAGAGAACACAATTTATCTCACACTCCTTCCCAAGCAAATCCCCAAAAGTTCATTTTAAGCACTTTCTCTCTTTACAATCACACTCAATTCTCTCTTAGAACTGCAATGAAGAAGAAATCTCTCACCTTCCCTCTCCTCTTAAAAAAAACCTCTCTTCCCCAAGACTTCTCTCACGCTAAAACTTTCCTCTCCATCTCACGCCCTCTTCTCTTCTCTACACTCTTCTCCTTTTTAATTAGGGACAACCTTCTTTTCAAAAGAATTCAAAATTTAATCCAATTTTCCGCAAAAAGTCACATCTTTTAACACCAAGAGACAAGTCCCTTCATCCAAGAGACATATCTCTTCATTAAGGAGTCTTTGAAAAGTGTTTAGATGCATTGAACCACTCCATAGGATGTTTGAATTGTTTGGAGCCTTAAAAAACTACTATAAAATAGTCACGAATGACCTTGCTCTGTCTTAATTGGTATCTGACACTTCTGGCGCCAACCTAATGAAGTCTGCGATGTTCTCTGGATTCTGGCGCCTCTGGTGCCAATTCTAGCACCTCGGGCACTAATTCTAGCACTTCTGGCACTATTTCTCTGTAAAATGGTGCCTATGGTGCCAGTTTCTAGCACCAGCTCTCTAGAAAATGGCGCCTCTGCGTCTGGAACATGAAAATCTCTATTTTGGCTCCAAATTTTCTTCTTTTTGCTACTTTTTGCTACTTTTTGCTTTAAATGCCTAAAATTGATATACTTACAACAAAAACATGAAAATACTCTTCTTTAAAGTGCAATATCACCAAAATAAGCATAAAATGTATAAATAAAATAGTACATTATTTTGGTTGTATCAAAAGCCTCGATTTTCATCTGACGCCTAGGCGCCAGCTCGGCTATTTTTGGCAATAAACTTGATTTGGCCTATTTTACTCCTTTTTTATGTATTTTTGCTCTTAAACTCTTTTTCTTGCACCTACAACCAAAAACTCAAGAAGTACCTTTTATTAAAGCATAATATCATAAAAAATAGGTACAAAATGTGCATATAAAATAGGTAATTCTAAGGCACATCACCTGGTATGGGCTCTAAACACATTGAGATGTTCCTACTTGAGATAAACCTATACCTTTGATATTCATATTCACTAGTTGTCATGAAAATGTAAGTATGATTTCTTTAATCGAGAGTATTCTCGCGTTTCCCCCATGATGTAATTAACCAAATGGACACGTTCGTTTGGGAGTTGCACTTGACCCTAGAAAAAAAAATATAAATTTTCATTCTATGGTTATGTAGTTTACTTATGTAGAGTATTTCTTCATGGATATGTGTTTCAAGGTGTCATGATCTGACCATCTTTTTGGACATATACTCTTAAATTAGCACATGAAAATGACCTTATATAAGTTCTTCACGTTCTTTTTAAATTATTTTTCTAGTTTCATTCTATTTATCACTTCCTAAGTTCTCTTCATTGTTTGAATCAGTTCGATGGTTCAAGAAAGGGGGCTATTTTGAAAAGAGAATTATAAGACAATAACCAGACAAGTTGACAACTCTTAGTTTAAAAAGAAGCAAAGCATCTGCTTGGAGAGTACAACTTTTTGCAGAGTGTGGCATCCAGAGCATGCATGATGGCCATCACCTCCTATAACTTTTCCAAACTATGCACGTGCTCTGCCAGCAGGTCCATCTCCTTGAACTAGGGAATAAGGCCTCTTGGAAGAGTGAATCTTCTGTTACGTGCAGCCGACACACATTTGAGTTGGAGGGTTTTAACCTTTTGACCACTCTGCTTGGGCCTCCCCTGGAAAACTTGGGCGACTGCACCCAACTTCAGTAGACCCTTGATTCACCATGGTCTTGGCAACCATATCAGTGCTAACCAACAAAGGTGTTCAGGTCATCTACATAAAGTAGGATTCAAGAAAAGAAAAATAATGAAATAAACATCATCCATACCCAAGATATTTTTTTTTATCCATAGTGGAGAAAGAGAACCCTTCCTAACCTGTTAGTCATCCTTCGACTGGTGAAGGAAAGTGGAAGCCAGCAACAGGAATCATCGAGGCATTAGCAGCTCCTTACTCTGCTTCCGATGTTGCAGTATGAATAGGAGCCAACAGATTGACAAGTTTTTCCTTTGGGTGACTACTTTGTTCCACCGGAGGCATTCTTCTCAGGCGACCTTCCTCCTCATATGCACTATATCATGGACAATTTTTCTCTGCCCGCACCTCTTCACCAGGGCTACTGATGAGCGAGTCTGAAGACCCCACATGATCTTTTTTGTTTCTTTTCCAAATATTTTTGCCTTCGTTCCCCTTCCAATTGGGGGCCATTCTTTCACCTCAAATCCTTAAAAACCATCTGATATGTGATTATTTCGTACTTGCTAACCTTGAGGAGTGGCTCATAACCATACTGACGGCCAGAGTTCAGATATACCAAGGAAAGAAATCAAATTAATATAGGAAAAACAAGCCCCTCACTCCATATTTATAAGAGTCACAGGCACGAAATTCAAAGGGAGCTCATGTATTGAATTGTTAAGTAATCATAACTATTGTTCACCTTTTTACATTAAATTTTTTTTATCACAATAATAATCAAGAATCAAGAGATATGGGAATTAAATATGTACACTAAACACATCTCAAGGAAATTTAACAGACCAAAAGAAGTACGGTAAAAAATGACACATGATGAGAGCCTAAAATGTCCATTACTACATGGTTTTCTTGACGCCATATTCCAAGTCGACCGAACAAAAGTTCCCTAGGTTGAAGGTCGGAACCTATCTAACTGAGAGGAACATTCGAACCAATTCTCACAACAATACTATGAATCATCTCAGGGCAAACCCTCCAAGCTCGCCAAGTCTACAAAAGCATTCATCACAACACCCATAAGGGCTCCTCGATGATTCTCATTGGAAAGGGGTGGGTAACCTGCCAGATTACATTCATTCACCCTCTGCTCAACAGTCTATCCCCATCCTGGTCATAAAAGTATCATTTAAAGGGCCAAAAGTTGATCAACAAACCAAAGCAGCCAACTGGCTGACCAACAGAAGATCCGAGCGACCGAAATATAACTCTAGTCAACTAGCTATCCAAACCCAGCAGAATCGGTCAAACGGGTCTTACCGATCCAAGAATTACCAATCTTAAGAGGCCAATTCATGGGGCAGCTGAGCTGAATATTTTTTATTTCTTTATTAGTTTATGACTAAACCAGCCTGTAGTGCTTCTCTAGAACATA
>NW_018251168.1:0-1193 GCF_001263595.1 Phalaenopsis equestris | reverse complement strand
TCTCAAATACTCCTTCAGGATTGTTATATTCTCTTATATCCTTGATGTTCTTCTCGAGCTAGTCTTTAAAGACGAAACACTTGTCTATAGTGTGCCCAAGAAACCGGTGGTACGGACAATAATTCGGTTCATTCTTCTTATCCACCACTTCGGGTTTCTTCGGATCAGGAAGTTTGAATTCTGGAATCTTCATCAAGATTTTGAATATTTTAGGTACAACTTCATCTTTGAAGGAGTAAACAACTTTTTGTCGCTCTAACAGGGATATTCTTTCACCCGCAGTTCCAGGTGATCCTTCCTGACATGGCCTTTGTTTGGATTGACTTCTCTGTTTCTGAGAGTACTGTGATGAAGATTGACGATGATCTTCTGCATATATCTTTATCGACTGCTTTCTTTTGTCGATAGTTGCGACTACCCCTGATTTCTTTTTTAACACTCTGGTCACCTTAGCCTTTTCATGTGGATCCTTGTGTTTCATTTCTTCCTGCAGACTGCTGGCCTTACTGAGTAGCTTCTCGAAGGATTTGATGGTAAGTCCCTTAAGCATGAAAGCTACTGGCCCATGAATGCTTTTGAGTAGAATCTCAATTGCTTGATGTTCCTGTAGCTGTGGTTCACATTTGGTTTCTCCATCTCAAAATATAGTCTATCAAGGTTTCACTAGGCTTCTGCTTCTCCATCATGAGTTCTCCAATAGACACATGATGCTGCGCCCCAGGAAATCTTTTCAGAAATAACTTTTCCAACGCAGAAAATGTTTTAACTGAACCGTTGGGCAGGTCAGCGTACCAGTCGAAAGCGATCCCTGACAAGCTCCTAACGAACTGCTGGCAGAGTAGAGCTTCGCTATTCCTTGTGATTCCACAATTGGCTCGAAAATGTGTTATGTATTGTCTAGGATTTCCAGTCCCATCGAATATCATAAAGTTTGGGGTTACATAGCCCTTGGGGAAAGGCACGGAATCAAATTCCTCCGGAGAAGGTATACCCTTTAAAATTGATGCACCACCCTTGGACTGGGCTAAGGCGTCCCGTACTTGTTCAACCATTTCCTTGAACTCTTTTTCTGGCATGGCACTTGACGGAGAATCCTTCTTCGGTGGTTCTTCCTTGTCTGTCAAAGTATCCTCCCTTCTTTCATCTGCGATTTGTATTATTTCTGGCTGGTTAACCTCTGGAGAAGCCAATCT
>NW_018251167.1:0-800 GCF_001263595.1 Phalaenopsis equestris | reverse complement strand
TTTGGTTTTGGTTAACATGCAAGTTTATGTTGTTTAAATACATGTAGGTAAATGAAAGTATAAAAGGAAACAACGTAAACATAAAGATAAGCATGTAAGGAAAAGGCACAAGAAAGACGGTACTACAAACTGTAAAAGCGTACCTGGCGAGTCTTCTCGTTCCACCACCTGAAACTCAAAAATGCATGTTAAGGTTGTTTATATGAAACAGGGAAGTAAAATCTTGATGATCTATCTAACCCTATGTCATATCTTGATGGGTACTTAAGGAATTTCAATTAAAGATGATTTTGTCGAGCAAGACATATTAAGTTGAGTATATCCCTGAGGTATACACAAATCTAGAGAAAGAAGCATGTCCGTGCTACTATCTCGCTGCCTGGTGGAAAATCCCGAGTTCTTTTAAACTTATTATGTTGCTTAATAAGTCATCCTATAAATACTTCTAATGCTCGGTGAGCATTGATGTCTTAATTATCCCTAAGAAAGGGGTAATTATCATTTATCATTTAATTTGAAAATTATGTGAGTGAATTTCCTTAAAGAGAAAGTTGGTGTAACCTGAACACTTAGCCAATTTTTAATTTAAGCTTAGTGGTGTTTCAAGGATGTTTTATTATGTTATGTTTATTTCTCTAATCCTTGTTTAATCAATTTTTGATTTAGCATAAGTCACCACTAAGCACTTAAGACCTAGGTGAGTACCTTAATTAGTTTTGAAAAGGGTTAAGCCTTTAGTGGTCATGATTCATGGTTTGAATTTTCTTTTGAAAACCAAAATAGGGGTATTAAATTGATTA
>NW_018251166.1:0-708 GCF_001263595.1 Phalaenopsis equestris | reverse complement strand
TCGACTTTAAAATTATTGAATATTATATTTATACAGCTTAATCAATTTAGACACATCGATAAAGTCACGATAAAGTCTTTGGACGCCGTTACTGGAAATTAAATCTTTTAGTAGCGCCATCAAATTCTTGTATTTGTCGATTTACAAAAGGTCGGTCAATGCCTTAGCCCAATCCAGGGGCGGTGCATCAATTTTGAAGGGTAGACCTTACTCGGAGGAGTTCGATTCCGTACCTTTCCCCAAGGGTTTTGTGCCCCCAAATTTCAAAATCATTGATGGGTCTTGAAATCCTAGACAACATATAGCACATTTTCGAGCCAGTTGTGGCAACACGAGGAATAATGAAGTTCTACTCTGCCAGCAGTTCCTCAGCAGCTTGTCAAGAATTACTTTTGACTGGTACGCTGACTTGCCCAATGGGTCAGTTAAAATATTTTCTTAATTAGAACAACTATTTGTGAAAGGATTTATCGGGGCACAACACCATGTGTCTATTAGATAGCTTATGATAGAAAAGCAAAAGTCTAGCAAAACTTTGGTAGACTATATTTTGAGGTGGAGAAACCTTAGCATGAAATGTGAACCTCAGCTACAAGAACATCATGCGATTGAAATTCTACTCAAGAACATTTGTGAGCCAGTAGCTTTCATGCTTAAGGGACTCACCATCAAATCTTTTGAGAAGCTACTCAGTAAAGCCAACAGTCT
>NW_018251165.1:94492-100351 GCF_001263595.1 Phalaenopsis equestris | reverse complement strand
AGTAAAGTTTTGGTGTAACCCATGGACAAACAAATGTGAATTCAACATTATCAAAGGCGTGTTTGAGGCTCTGTTTGGCGCAGCTGCAGTTTCTCAACTTTTCAGCTGCAGCTGCGCTGCCCATGAAGCTGCTACGAAAAAACTGACTGTCTGTTTGTTGCAGCTGTGTGAAATCAACTTTGAGACAGCTGTTTCTGAAAAAATGATAATTCTATCCCTGTTTAGTAAAGTTGTTTAAAACAGAATTGTGCAAACCACGTATTTGATACTTCAGAAGTAAAAAATATGTCCTAAAACAATTCATTTTGAAAACATAAAGATGCACTTTTCCCAATTGAGAACAACATACCCCGTAATATTTATATCTATCTATTAGAGAAGCCCGAAAAGAGTCGTCCGAAAAGAGTCGTAGATTTTCTTCCGCCTTATCCAACTTCTTCAAATGGGCGTTCTTTCCATCGCCTTGGACACATCAAAGTTCAATAAGCCTTCCAATTTTATCAGGACAATGCACAATGTTTGGTGAGAATTAGAGAAATTTATCAAGTCAATTTAAGGGCTCAAAGTATAACAAGTAAATGAAGAGTCAAGTACTGCAAGATTGGTAGGATTTTAACAAGATTGGTTGGATTTAAGCTAAACCTAGCTTAAATCCTGCCTAAAAATAGCCCTTCAAGTGAAAAAGTGTTCTTAATATATTGAGATGAAGAAGAACAAACAATTTATGTAGCACGTGAAGCACGTCATGAAGATAAAAGAGATTGATTTTTCATAACAGAAAAGAGAAAAATGAAAAAGATAGGCAGTAGTACTCGGATCTCTGAGAGTGTCGTGGAACACGTAGCCCTTGGAGAGGGGAAGCTTCACAAGCCAGGAGGCAATGAAACCTCCTGCTCCATTCACAAAGAAATACATACCCAATAAGCTATGGCATAACACAACATTAATTCTTTGCTACAAAATCAAGATCAAGGGATGTCTAGTATGTTTGATCATGTCCCATAAATAATAACAAACCACTGATGTCAAAATAGGCACAAGCCTATAATTACCTAAGATGAAAGTTCTAAATAATATCATCTAATAATTGTTTCCACATGCAATCACTGTAGCAAAATGGGAAGAAACATAAACATAACTAAATAAATTAATGAAAATATTCAAAGATGAGACTAACCTTTACCTCAAGTTGTGCAAAATTAGGAAGTATAACAGGTGTAAATGACAGTGAATGCGGGCATATTGGCGTAAAGAGCATGTAAGGAACATTTGGGTAGACCTGCATTTTATTTTATATAAGTTATAAAACATTTTCTACAAAGGGGAAGACACTAAAAATTAATTTTCGATACTCTTCAGTTAGTATAAGGGACAACAAACAATCTCGACTGCCATCATTCTCTTGAGCATTGCTTTATATACTTGTACCAAACTTATATTTTAAGCTATCGAACCCCGAATTTTTACTTAAAGAAATCTGTTCATTACATGCATACTACCCAGTTTTTATGTAATTACATATCAAACACAAACTTTGCTTTTAACATTTATAACACAAAAAATTCTCATATTTCATCAAAAATAAGAGTTTTCCACTAAGCATACATCGTCTTCCCCAAAGACTTCTACTTTACCTTCAAGGAGTTTTCCACTAATCACTCATTTTCAATAAATTCCACAAAGACTTCAAGGAGGAACGCATTCTGAAAAATCAGACAATCAAATTAACTGTACATGTTGATTGTAATAAGCGTTTTCCACTAAGCATTCATGCAAAACAAAATTATATGTGAACAATAACAAAAGAAGCAGAAGAAGGCAGATATCATAAAGTTTCTATGGAGGGAGAAGGGCAGTGAAGCATAGTTACCTTATTCTGGTAGAAGATGAGGCTTGATGCTTCAAGCGACGGTGGAAGAAGCACAGGGGGACAGAATGCTTCGCGAGGGGGCTTGATGCTTCGCGAGATGATCGGGAGAAACGGATGGGAAGGAAGCGAGATGAGACGCTATAAGGCTAGATTGGTCTCCTTTGGATTTGCAAGATGCTAAGGGCAGGGGCCGGCGTCGCGATACGCCACAAGGGGCAATATTTGATCGGTAACGCGGGTCGTGGGGTCGATCCCGCGGCCCAGATTTCAGTCAAATTCGCGGCGGGCGGCAGCTGACCCGAGAATCAGACGAAAAAAAATTGCGATTTGTGGCCGCGTCGCACAAAAAAAGCGGCCCCAAACGGGCCTTGAGTGTGGATCTACGCACTTAGAGAAACATTAGATTTGTAGATCTCAATAAACATAGAGAACTAAGAGCTTGCCACCCTAAAATTTTCAATTATACGTCCATCAAAGTTTATTCCTCTATTTATTTACATCAACCCCATGAACTACATTCTCATCCATGAAATTGAATGTGATTCTCACTTTGTTGTAGAAAACATAACTCTTTTGAATCTTCTGTTTCTCAACAAATTTTAACATTTCAATTGACCAGATCGAAAAATAAATGAATATCAGAGTTTGAATTATCACAATTTATTGATATTTAAAACTTTGTACAACAATAATAATTCTTCTCAAAATCATATCTTATTATAGGGAGAAGGACAAAAAAGACTACTCAGAATTCATGAATAATATACACCAAAACATGAATTTTATATATAAAAATAAATTTACAAAACAAAGAAAGGAAAGAACACAATTTATCTCAAACTCCTCAAACAAATCTCTTGAAGTTCCTTTTAAGCACTTTCATTCTTTACAATCACACTCAATTCTCTCTTAAAAGTGTAATGAAGGAGAAATCTCTCACCTTCCCTCTTCTTATATATCTCTAAAACCTAACCCTCAACTCTCCAAAGACTCCACACACAAGACAAGACTTACGAGAACTCTTAAGAGTGGCGCCAGCCTCTCTTCTCCAAAGAAATTTAAAAATTCTCTCATTTTTCCTAAGAGTCACATCTCTTCACACCAAGAGACAAATCCTTTCATTCAAGAGCCTTTTCCAAGTGTCTAGATGCATTGAACCACTCCATGAGGCATTTGAATTACTTGGAGCCTTCTAAAACATCTTAAAAATAATCAATAACCGCCAACAATTCGTCTAAATCTGTCTTTGGCACCTCTGACGCTTGTTCTGGTGTCTGTTCTTGCGCCTATTTACTAGAGTTCAACGCTTCTTTCTGGATTTTGGCGCTTATGGCGCCTCTTCTCTGTAATCCGGCGCTAGTATGCTGAAAATTTGTCATTTGACTACAAATTTCTTCCTTTTTGTTCTTTTTTACTCCAAATGCTTAAAATCAATATACTGCAACAAAACATGAAAATATCTTTCTTTAAAGTGCAATATCACCAAATTTAAACATAAAATGTATACATAAAATTACACATTTTTTTGGTGTATCATAGACCATAGACCTATCTTAAAGTTAAATGGTAAGTGAAGAATGCACGTCAACTTCACCAATTTAAACTCGGCCCATCCCAAGCACAACTATATATTCCAAAGTTAAATGGTAAGTGAAGAATGCACGTCAACTTCACCAATTTAAACTCGGCTCATCCCAAGCACAACTATATATTCCCCGAATCAATGCCTAGTCAACCTACTATTGAATGCATGTTCATGATCTTTTAAGCAGGTTTCACAGTCGTCATTAGATCAGAATGCATCTCGCCAATGCCGAGAAGATGTCTTTCATAATTACTAGATTTTATTGTTACAATCTCATGCCTTTTGGACTAATGATTATAATGGCAACTTATTAAAGGATGATAGATTTAGTTTTTTAGGAGCATAAGGGAAGAAATATTAAGGTATACATGAACAAATTACTTGTATAGAACAAAATCCCCATACAATACATACTTGACCTAATGGTTTTAAGATTTAAAATAATTCAACATGAGACTCAATCCATTAAAGTTTAATTTGCAACCACGTTAGACAAATTTTTGAGTTTTTTTTTTTATTTACACCTAAATGTATTAATATGATCTCGGAAGATGTACAAGTTATGTTAAAGGTTTCGACACAAAAAAATTTTGCTCATATCACACAAACTACAATTGTGTTCTAGTACGTGGCCATTTATACTTAGGGGATGGTCTTTCTCTATTCTTTCCCAGAGTCCAAGAGACTAAAGAGATTCATTATTGCAATAGTCAACTATTTCACCAAGTGAGTGGTTGCAAGTCATAGGAAAATATAACTTTTGAGATCACACATAATTTTATATATTATAAGACATAGGATATTGCTAGAAATCATCACCGACACTGATCCTCAATTCTCAAATAAGAACCTTAAAGCCAAGATATTCGACTAAATTTCACCTCGAGCGCCATCCTAAGAAGAATGGATCAATAGTGCAGTAAGAAAATATGTAGACAATAGCCATTAGTTCTATGTGATTTGAGGATAACTCCAATATTGATTGGGCAAATGAAATTTATGGTAATATATGGTGTAGAAATATTACTTACATAGCCAAATATCAATGACTGCCAATATGTATGGAGTGAAATTTGATGATTGGATAGAATCAAATGGACCAAAAATCGTACATGAGCCATTAGAAGAACTCATTATTTAATTGGTTATGAAACAAGTAGAAGTCAAGAGAAGAAGAACAAATATTACAATAAGAATGTAAAGGAGAAGAATTTTTTAAGAGATAACCTAGTTCTAGAATTAATTGTTGCATGATAGTCAGCACTCGATAAATTAAGTGTAGATACATTATCAAGACATAAGTTGCACTTGAGCATATTGACTAAGAACTTATATTGGAAAAGAAGTTCTAGTTCATGGAGTGGTGATAAGTTCAAGATTTTCTTCCTTAGTTTCGTTTCTTTTATTATTAATGTCACTTCATTTTATGTTATTTCACTTTAATGAATTAAGAAACTCACTTTTTTATAAGGTGAATTCAACAAAAGATTTTGTACCATAAAATGTGTTCGAATAATATAACTTGAGAAACTCATTTTGCGGGGAAAAAAATTGCGTACATATGACGTATGCAGAGCTACGTATGTCTGTAACCTGAAAATAGGTTATAGGAAGGATATTTGTAGGTTATAACCACGTCATAGCCCCTGTAACCTCCCTGTACCTTCTAGTAAGTTCTGCGCTTCTGTTTTCATATATATGTAGGTTACAGGGAGGTAACAGGAGCTATAACGTGGTTATAACCTCCGAATATCCTCACTGTAACCTATTTGCAGGTTACAAACGTACACAGCTTTGCGTACGTTTTATGTACGCAATTTTTTTTCGTTTTGCAGAGATAACTTGGTGACCTGCCGATTAGAGCTAATTCAATGAAAAAAGAAAAATAACAATTTAAATATAATAAGCAATATAATAAAAGGGTTGTGCTTCGATGTAGATCTATGTAAACAACTTGAGGATAGTCAACTTCATAGTTGTGAAACCTTAGAGTAACTTTAGAAAAGATTCTTTCCTAAATTATAACTCGGTTAGTTAAGAGAGAGACATACTAACCTAAGTACTCGACTTAAGTAAAGCTAAATAGGTGTAGAGACTTTTCTAAAGTAGAGCTTTAACCCTCAGGTGAATTACCTTTTGAGCTTGGCAAAATTGCATTTATTTCTTTCTAGTCCGATGAACCAAAAGTCTTTTAAGCCCTAACTTGTCTTAGGATTCCGAGGTTGTCGTTTGTCACGACCTAAACTCTCACATCTTCCAGGCTATTTGTGTAATCATTTCACACGAATGTAACCCCTAAATAATAAAATTTACAGGATGAAACACTTAAATATTTCTCCTCAAAATTGAAGCCAAACATTAGGATAGCTTGGGAAGTCACCGAGGTTCTCCTCTGGATCCATGA
>NW_018251165.1:89557-94175 GCF_001263595.1 Phalaenopsis equestris | reverse complement strand
AAACTATGAAAAATATGGGGTCAGTTTAATTTCATACTTTAACGTCCTTCCGAAGCGGGCGATGAGATTTCAATTCCGGTGACCGACAGCTTCTTACCGGCAACTCCCCACAAACCATCTCCGAAATAGCGCCGACAGTTTACCAAGCCCGAGATGAAGATTTCACCCGGAGATTCGTCATCATCAAAGGTAAAGAAGAAGAAGAACACCACTACTAAGACTGATAGCACACTAGGGGTAGGATAGGGGCTACCACTACTAGATTTTTTATTTCAGATTCGGGGAAGAGAATCCTCGAACCCCTAACTTTATATGACTATCTTTTACCCCTCCGAGGTCTTATGAATACATTTATTGTGATTTCGACTACATTTTAACTGTTTTTGGTGATAACGTAACTGATTTTGACAAATCTAGCCTCGATCTCGATTCTCAAAATGATCCTCAAATCTTACTTGAGTCTGATGAACTCGCTAATAAAACTAAAGAAGACATCAAAGATACTGCTTACGACAACACCAGGAGTGAGGAACCAATCCTCGAGCACCACGGTGCACCACTTGCCATCAACCTAGATCTTTCTGACAAAGAAGAAACACCGGATGATTCGACAATGATATCTCAAGAAGAAGAAGTTACATAAGTGAACTTAAGGAGTTGGAGAGTGTTATCCCCAAGAATAGCTCCAATAGATAAAGAAAAACAAATATTAACTCTATAAGAGCTACCTTCGCCTCCACCAGTGGAAGAACCACATAACAAGGAGATCATACAAAGTGGATTACAATGTGCTAGCTCATCATAGGAAGTTGCCAACTAAATTTAGCATCTTCGATGCTCTGATCCTATCAAAGGAGGTGAGAGAGTCTCTGGTTACAACCTTGCTAGACCCAGAGATTTGTTTAGCCCAGTTGGCCAGCACATCCTTGGATGAAGTTTGCTCGTTGAAGGAACAACCTGAGGTGACCTTTACGGATGAAGATTTGCTGCTCGGTACTGCCGATCACAATCGTCCACTCTACATTTCCATTAGCATTGATAGATTTGTGTTGTCTAGAGTTTTAATAGATCCTGGAGCATTACTCAACTTGATGAGTCTACGGACATTGGCCTATTTGGATATTGAAGCTCAGGAACTTATGGCCGATAAAATGATGCTAAGAGGATTCAACCAAAAGGGGGAGAAAGCCCTCAGATCCATTACATTACTTATGAGGGTTGGAGCTAGTACCAACCGCTAAGTTCCATATCATCGACGTCGAGACCTATTTTAATGCTCTACTTGGTCGACCATGGATTCACAAACACAACATGGTTTCGTTGTCTCTACACCAATAAGTGCTACAAAGAAGGACTAGAACATTACATCAAAGGAGATCTACAACCGTTCTCGGATCATGAAGTTGGTATTCATGAAGATGCTGCCTACTACGCGCCTCCGAATAAAATTGTCTTCTCTCGCGAAATTTTCACAAATAAAAGTGAAGATTCAGAACAGAAGATTCTGAAGGATTACAATGGCAATGCCATTCAACTCCGCCTCAGCGATCTTCCACCACTCTTTTGTAATAAGTTGGTGGAGGTTATTTTAGTTCGCGCACCCGAGGTCGAGGCCGGGGACGTGGACGTGGAAAAACCAATTTAATTGTTGAACGGACTAGGCCAACCATCAACATTGGTGATTAAGACAGTTCTGAAGATGAAATAATGATGAAAAAACAGAAGAAACCTCAGTACAAGATATCCTTAGAAGATACATAGCAAAGCAAATATGAGACAATGTATGATCAGATAAACCCCTTTACCCCGATTCTCCCTCAAAAGGTCGAGAGTTTAGAGGTCAAGTAAGTCTGTAGCGCTGGTTCAAAGCCAATCAAGTTTTATCGTGCTTCTACCTCTA
This sequence comes from Phalaenopsis equestris, assembly GCF_001263595.1. Taxonomy (NCBI): domain Eukaryota; kingdom Viridiplantae; phylum Streptophyta; class Magnoliopsida; order Asparagales; family Orchidaceae; genus Phalaenopsis; species Phalaenopsis equestris. Next base: position 92,275 of record NW_018251165.1, on the reverse strand, counting down.
CTAATCTTGAAAATCATGTAAACTTGGATGATGATCTCAATGAATTAATGGAATTGTCTTTTGGTAACTTTTTGCCTTGTGTACAAAAGATAATTCAACAGGGACATTTGCCAAAACAAATGTCGAAAGATAATTTACAACTTTTTAAAAAATTATGGAATGTTAAAATTCAAACTCCTCGAATGTTGTACAGTCGGGTCAGTCGATGATTCAGAATTTTGTATGGTTGTTACTAGTGAATCGGATGGGGATTGCCTCGATATGGAGGATGACTACTGATCATCTAATAAAAGATGCTCTGCCAGAATTTGAGGAGGAAATTAAATCAACTGTTGATGAATTGAAGGAAATTATGAATGATGAAATGAAGGAAATTAACCTTGGGACTGAAGAGAAACCCCAACCTACAATTATAAGTTCTCTACTCAACGATGAAGAATCTTCAGAATTGATCAAACTGTTGACAGAGTTCGAACACTGCTTTGCATGAAGCTATGATGAGATGTCGGACTGTCGGCAGAGGTTGTAGTTCATAAACTGTAGATAAAGATATGACCCCAGTGAAACAAGCTCCCAGAAGAATGCGCCTCGAAATAGAGCAGCAAGCCATCACCGAGGTGAAGAAGTTAATAGACGCTAACTTTGTAAAAGAAGAGCAATACCCCACATGGTTAGCTAACATTATCCTAATTAAGAAGAAAAATGGACAAATACATGTTTGTTTCAACTTCAGGGATTTGAACAAAGCGTGTCCAAAAGATGAATTTCCGTTATCAATACTAGAAATGATGGTGGACATCACTTCTACACATAAAATCTTCTCTTTTATGGATGGATCGTCGGATACAACCAAATCAAGATGGCTCCCGAAGATGCAACACTTACAACCTTCCAAAAGATGAAACAACTATGTTTTGCTACACAGTGATGTTGTTTGGATTGAAGAACGCTAGAGCAACATATCAACGTGTAATGATAAAGATTTTTTACGACCTCATTCAACATCAATTGGAATGCTATGTGGATGATTTGGTCATCAAGAGCAAGAAAAAAATAGACCATTTGTACGATTTGAGGATCGTGTTCGAACGGTTACGACGATATGACCTTAAAATGAATTCCTTAAAGTGCGCCTTTGGCATTACCTCCGGGAAATTTCTAGGATTTGTTGTCTGTCATAGGGGAATCGAAATCGACCCAGATAAGATTAAAGCTATCTTGAAAATGCCTCCACCCAAAATCTTAAAACAACTACGTTCTTTCCAAGACAAGTTGGCATATCTGAGACGCTCAGTTAGGTGTCAGCCCATCTTGGCATTAATTAAAAATGAATTGACGTCTAATTCGTTTGGGAAGAGAAATGCCAGCGGGCCTCCGAGGACGTTAAACAATATTTAACGACACCTCCTGTTTTGGCAGCCCCTATCCCAGGGAAACCTTTGATACTTTATACCGCGACCTTAGACGACTCTCTTGGAGCTCTCTTAGCCGAAGTCAATGAAGAGGGTAAATAAAACACACTATACTACTTGAGTCGCCGCCTAATACCGACAAAGATAAGGTATCCACCTATTGAGAAGCATTGTCTAGCCTTGATTTTTGTCGCCCAAGAACTTAGACATTACATGCTTTCTCATAAGATTACCCTAATTTCAAAAGTTAATCTGTTGCAATTGATAACCAGACCAACACTCTCTGGACATCTAGCAAGATCGTCAATGATTTTATTGCAATTTGATATAACCTTTGTTCCCCTTTGTGCTATCAAAAGACAAATTTTAAATTTTAGCAGCATGCCTCGCTGCGCACCCACTTCCAGCTGGGTCTCCTCTTAATGACGAACTACCAAATGAATAGATATTACAAATGGAATTCTCCAGTGCGCAACGTTGGGAAATGTACTTTGACGGAGCTTCATCAACCAGAAAAGACAAAGGATCAGACACAGTTATACCAGACAAAGCAGGAATTGGACTGATTTTCATCACGCTAGATAAGGGTATGCTGAGGTTCTCATACCACCTGACAGAGCGATGTACCTACAACGAAGCAGAATATGAAGCCTTAATTACCAGGTTGGAATTGACAATCTCAATGGATATAATCGATATTGCCATCTATGGCGACTCACAACTCGTCATGCAGCAAGTCGCCAGACAATACAAGATTTTGAAACCAAGACTAGCAGAATACCATCAGTACACCATGAAGCTACTGGAGCAGATCCCCAATGTAACATTCTACCAAATTCATAAGAGAGATAATGCCCATGCTAACGCTTTAGCAAAACTCGCAAAAGAATTGACATGTCCCCCAGAGAATTCCAATGATGTCACAGTACAAGGAAGATAATTTTTGTCTCAGATCGACCTCGAAACTCTACACAAGCTCGGGAAAGAAGAAGAAACGATAATTATGGTTGCGGATATCAATGATGACTGGCGCAAGCCATTAATAGAATATTTGCATACTGGAAAACTACCATAAGACAAGTCTGAAGCACATCACATTATAAAAAGGGCTATCTCATACGCTCTAGTAGGTGATGTCCTCTATAAAAGATCGTTCAACCAGATGTGGCTACGATGTTTAAGCAAAACAGAAGCACAAAATATTGTCAAAGAAGTACATGCCGGATTGTGTGGCGCTCACTAGTCAGGGCCGAAGATGAAACTGAAGATCAAAAGACTCGGATATTATTGGCTAGCAATGATATCC